>NW_027110435.1:508231-511908 GCF_000696795.3 Halyomorpha halys
TAAAGTAATTTATTATTAAATTAATTCTTAATTATATCAGTATTTTTGATTATATCATAAACAACTCTTTAGTAAAAAATTCGAGAACGTTAATGTATCTAATAAATTAAATTCAAAGAAGGGGGATGAATTTCTGGGAAATGGACGGAAAATTTAGAAATTAAAAAACAATTCAGCTAAGTTTCATGGAAATTCCCATATTGTTGAAATTACAAAGGGAGGTTGCGCACGTGGGATTACCGACTTCAATGAAACTTTTTTAGTGATACCAATTCGAAAAATATTTAACACGTGCCCCAGGGTTCTCGGAACCGAGAAAAAAATATATTTTTATTAAAAGTTTCATGAAAGACAATTTTTAATACAGTTAATTGTATTAAATTTATTAAAAATTATAAAACTTACAGCAGACTTCCAGTAAAGTAGGCCAACAATTATTTTTTTTTTGGAAAAATCAAGTCAAATTTTATTTTAGCCTCTTTCGACACCTTATATATGAACTTTCATCATAATCGACAAATATTTGGCCTTTTAATTTTTTTCGAAATTCACAAAAAATTGTAATAACTTTAATACGACTCCACAAATCTACACGAAACTTATGAATGGTTTCTAAGAGCTTAAAAAAGGCTTATTAAAACTAGGGGTCAAGCCTTGGTCGTTCTGGTTGTTTCATTTTGTGAATAAAACCAAAATTTAAAAAAAAAATTATATATAATTATGTTTTTTATTTTTTTATCACGTATCGGCCACTAAGGACCACGTGAATATCAATGGTTAGGCTTCTTTGGGAGTTTTGATTTTCTTTCTTCCCATCGCAGTTTCATGATCCTCAACTGCTTTTCTTTTCTTTCCTCGGACCACTTCGTACCCCTTCTTTTTCATTTTATAATATTGGTGAGATTTTTTAATGTTTTCATATACGTATCTCTATCTAGACAGTCGGTATCTCAAATTTGAAGTCTCTTTAATTCCTCTCTCATTTGCCTCATGTATCCTCCTATGCTTTTGTAGCTAAAACTTTTTTTTAAAGATCTTCTTATTCACTCTTTCCTCCTTCATCCTCTTCATGTGCCCATAGAACATCAGCCTTCTGATTCTCATCTCGGTTTCCAGGTCTTTGATTTTTCTGTAGATCTCTTCAGCAGACCTTAGCCTGTAAGCTTCTTGTGTTTTCCTGGGCCCATAGATTTTTCTTAAGATCCTCCTTTCTATTTTTAGTAGCGGGTGGACCGTATAAAATCACAGGCATTATCAAAACGTTGTAATGCCACGACTTTGCATTGGAGGAGAGGTTCTTCTTACTGTAAATTTAAGCTTTCAAACAGCTAAAATTTACAGTAAGAAGAACCTCTCCTTAACCCATTTAGTCTACGGACCAGAGTTGGGCAAAACATAATTGCAATTACAATTACTTTAATTTACTACAATTAACAACTGTTATTGTGGTTTGAAAATAAAATTTACAAACACAATTTCGATCAGTTGTTTCAACTACTTGATTAGCGGCTGTAATTTTAATCATTGTACGAAATTATAATTGAACCAAAGTAATCACAATTACATTTTACTGTAATTAGTAATTGCAATTATTTTTTGCCATTACTACGGACTATTAAGCCAGAAATTAAACCATGTGCGAACCACCTCGACCGCCGCCCTGAGGAAAAGGAGGAAAATATTTGAAAATTTTATTACATTTTGAGTCAATTTTATTGTGAATTTTACTGTTAAATACTTTCAGCTGAAACACAAACATCAGGATAGACAATTCATAAAATGGTTCTATACATAAATCACCACAAAAATGTGTGTAGCTAGAATCTCCTCCTATATACCCAAGAATGGTCCGTGAACCACCAATTGGGACTAGTGCAATGGTGAAATTAGGTCTTTAAAAAAAATCCAGGACAATCTATGTAACTGGTAAATTTCTTATAGTTCTGTAATCAGCATTAAATTCTCAAAATCCTGGAGAATAAAATGTGTATGTACAACTAAAAGGACTGTCCTGCAAATAAGTTAAAATCCATGTAATGTATTTTTTGGACACGATTACCCCACTTCACCCAAAAGCAAACTTTTTATTTAATATACATTTTCGTTAATGCTCTTCTATATTCCGCAAATAACAGTAGTATGTACCCGACCACTGACGAGTGGAAGAGGCTTTACCCCTCCTTTCGTCGTAAACATTTTCTTGCTTCCTTCCTCTATCAAATTATCCAATCCCGCCGTCCATCGTACATCTCTGATATCCTTCAATTTAAATCCTCAGTGCATTCCCACAATACTCGCTCACGGTCTTCAGAATTATATGTAACTGTCCATCGAACCGCAACTTTTGGTAGATCTTTCCTCATCCGTTCCTTTTCCCTATGGAATTCTACTCCCTCCTTCATTCGGAGTTCTAATACCCTTCCAACCTTCGAATCCCGTATCTTCGACCACCTTCTGTCCGCCCAATTCCGGAAGAATAACAATTGAAAGTTACAAACAAGGTTTATATATTTTCTGTATTTCTGTATTTGATGATTCAGATTTTCGTTTATACTTGAAGATATACATATTAGCAGAAATTGTACCTTTCCATTTATTATCTTTAGTTTATCTGTATTTGATTTATTATATTTTTTTTTTCCTTTTTATTTACTATCAGAAATTAGTCACCTTATGTTTTATGATATAACATATAGTTTTATTTTTATTTTATACATTCTGTTAATTATTGTTGTTCATTTTTATCTTTTCAAATCCATTGTTTTATTATATTTTATGACGTTTTATAATTTCATTTTTATTTTGTACTTTACCCTCTTACTACTACTTATTAGTTACTACTACTTATTACTACCTTATTCTCAGAGCTTTAAAGCCTATTTGTGACGCCTATATATTATTCTAAACGGATCAATCCCATAATAAATAAATAATAATCTTATTATTATGTGCAAAATACAAACAGTACCATGTATTTTCTTATTAACAGATTTAGTTCCAGAATCGTAAGTTTGGTCAAGTTATCGTAAGTTTTTTATGACTTTTTCTTGTTCCGTGAAAATTGATGATGGGGAATGATTGAATGAGTGAATGAAAATCAATCTTTATTCTGAGACACTTAGTCCCCTAAGAATAAAATTAGGAAAAGTTTTAGCAGCTTTTGTCTGGCTGCATTAACTTTTGAACATAATCATAATAGATATATTACAATATTTAAATAAAATGAAATATGAACAAAAAACATTAAAAAATATGTAGTCTATGCTTATAATGTTTTCTATAATTTACAAGTTAACGGAAGTTTGATAGTCTAGAAGATCGATACATAGTTGATGTTTGAATGAAGTTGAGGAGGAAGCTTTTGGGGATGGGTATGGATAAGGAGTTCCAAAATAAGGTAGTTCGGACCGCAAAAGATTTTTCAAAGGAGGCAGTTCTGTAGGTAGGAATATAGAGATCGGTAGGTTAGGATCTTGTGTTTAATAGGAGAATGGATAAACATAGAGTAAGGAGTTCGATGATATGGGAAGGTTGTTTTGGTTATTAGGGTTCGGAATATAAATGTCCCAAGGAGGTATTGTCTCTGGATACTGGGATATAGCCAGCTCGGAATAGTAATGTGAGATATGAGAACGCCTAGGAATACCGAAAATGAATTTTATAAAGCAGTTCATTAG
>NW_027110435.1:512358-514635 GCF_000696795.3 Halyomorpha halys
TATAATTAGCTATTTATTTAAATTATTAAATATAATATCAAACAACTAAATAAAAAACAAATGACTACAACGACTTTTATGTAATTTTAGAAGTTGTATTTTTTATAAAAATTGTCAAAAAGTACTTTAATATTTATTTTCCGAAAATCGAATACTCCTCCGAAGTCTATTGCTTCAAGCGGCTGTTTTGATTTATCTGTATTCTTTATAGATTTTAAAGGTGAAAATAATCTTTTAAAAAATAATAAAAAAGCGTATATTTCAAAAAATGTACTGATACTAATAAAGATATTTATTATTTAAATAATCATTGTATTTTTTATAAAAATTGTCAAAAAGTATTTTAATATTTATTTTCAGAAAATCGAACACTCCTCCGAAAGTCTATTGCTTCAAGCGGCAGTTTTGATTTATCTGTATTCTTTATAGATTTTTAAGGTGAAAATAATCTTTTAAAAAATCGTATATCTCAAAAAATGTATACATTTTTAATTAAGTATACCAGGCGATGGTCTTATAGCCGAAACGTGGTTGTTTTAAAGAAAAATATATATTTGGTGAAATATTGTGCTAAGTTTATTATTACAGATATTTGTCCCTTTTTTATTCTCAACCCTATCTTTGAATACAGTATTAGATTGGATTCAGAACGGTTTGAATGGTTTATCGTTCATCACCTTGAAGAGGATTTCGTTTTTATTATTAAAAATAATTATTTATTGATAAGAACTAAAATCTTCCATAACTTAGACAATAAATAATAGTGATAAATGATCACATTCATACAAAAATTATAAAATAAATAAAAATAAGAATACGAAAATAAATAATAATAAAATCTCTATATGTATATGAACCAAAAGATGAATAAATTTGACATAGTCAAACTATTATCAATTTACACAATTTTGATCCTATTTACTCTCAACCTTTATTCTTTAGTAACTCTCCAACGTTTCGGCCTTCAGAGCATTCTCAAGGTTCAACATGTTCAAAATAAGCATAATTTTGATTTTGAAAATGTCAAGGTCATTCATAAAGAAAATAACATTTTTAGAAGAAAAATCGATTTAGAATCGATTTACATCTCAGAAAATATGAATTATACGGCCAA
The DNA here is from genome assembly GCF_000696795.3 of Halyomorpha halys. Lineage (NCBI taxonomy): Eukaryota > Metazoa > Arthropoda > Insecta > Hemiptera > Pentatomidae > Halyomorpha > Halyomorpha halys. Next base: position 513,473 of record NW_027110435.1, read on the forward strand.
TTTCAAATCAGATTCAAAGGGACTAAACCACCATTATTCTGAAATTTTGAACAAAATAAATATGTAATTATTATATAAAAAAGTTGGTAAATAGATAAATGTTCAAATCCTTAAATTGTACAGATGTAAATATAAAATATATATACACTTATAAAAGCATGTATAGGTGAATAAATATGTGAAAAAATAAATATAAAATAGAGAGGGGGGTATATGTATGTTTTAAAAAAAATACACATATAATAAGAATATATTAATTATGGATTTTAAAAAAAATTTAAGTTACAAGAAAAATAATTAAAATTTGAATGTTAATTAAATTATATTGAAAGTGTAAATTAATTATAAAAAAGCTATTTTTATATGATAAGGTGATAACAGAGTCCTAACTGTTGAAGGTAGGTTCTGTTTTTAAGTGATAAATATAGGTGAAAGAGGAGAAGTTTGTTTGTAAAAAAGATTTTTAAATTTAGGATACATAAAAGCTTGTACCACACTATTATGATTTTCTCAAATTTACTTGATGTATTTTATGTACAGTTGTAAATATCAATAAATAAACTTTAAAAAAAAGGATATATAAAAAAAAAGTTATTTAAGTAAGAAATCTATTTAAAAACAAAAATTTTATGAAGTTGTTCTGATATTATTTTAATAATTAATTTATTTTAAAGATGTGACATGGGCAATTAGCCTGCAAATTAAGATTTAAAAAACAATGACATCAATATTGAATGTATTGGCCGAAGAAATCAGTGTGTAGTTAAGAAAATAATGTAATTGTTATAAAAAAAAAATTTTTTATAGGTCTCCTTGAGAATATGGCCTGAGGGTCGAAACGTTGGAGAGTTATTAAGGAATAAAGGTTGTAAGTAAAAAGGATCAAAATTGTGTAAATTGATAATAAAATAAACCACTCTCAAACAATCATATAATAAATAATTAATCGAATAATCAAACTATTTCATGTATGTATTAATTATACTGTCGAACAGATCCGTTACTTAGGACTACATCTCGACAAACGACTGACATGGAATCCTCATACAAGACTAAAAAGACAAGAAACTCCTCGTAGATTCCGACTATTGCATAACATTTACTAGACAAACGGTCTAAATTGCCAATCCATTACAAAAGACTGATCTACATGACTATTATAA
>NW_027110435.1:515859-519168 GCF_000696795.3 Halyomorpha halys
AAAAGAATAAATTGCGTAAATTTTGGTATACCTAACTAGATGTGTATAGAGGTATGGTGTCAAGTGTCAGTATTGTGCTTTGCATTTATGCTTATACCTAGAAACCCATAAACAATAAATATATTTCATTTTTATTGTGTTTCTTATATCCATAAATTAAAAATTTAATTTGTATAGTATGAACGAAACTTTATTCCGATTGACCCCAACGTCATGATTCTTTAATTCTATGGTAAACGTTGGGCCTTTTAAAGCATTTATCGTTGGACTACAGCCTAAGCGGCAGAACTAAACGATTTGAAAATTTGAATACACATTGATTGAGTGAGTGAGTGCCTTTCCTGTAATTTGCGCGGATTTGAAGATTGAAAAAAATAGGAATAAAACCCATTTATTCACACATTTCGATCAATATAAATTGTATTTATGAACCAATTGTGATGAAATTTAGGACGTGTCTTTTTGTCATAAGATTTTTTCAATTTGGGGGGATTTTCCTTCCTGAGAATGTTTCAGAAACAAAAAAAAAATGTTTGTTCGCATTGACACACTTCAAACCCGTCTAATATCGTTGTCATGACAATTTCATAGTTCATGGAAGTAAATTCACCACACAAAAATTTTAATAAGTGCGAAAACATTATTTTGTAAATAAAATCGTTACTTAAGGAACAAAAAAAAAATCAATAAAAAGATGTGAAACCACTAATAAATAACTAAACTCAAACTGCCTCCGAAACATGGCTTAACTGCTATATGATATTAATTTGTATAGTTTTAGCTTAATAAGATATCAGACTTTATATTATTTCTTAGTTCAAAAGATTAAATAAGCATGTAGCCCAGTAAGAGTTTAATGGAGTTTGAAAATAAGTTATTAGAACTAATAAAATAAGTCAAAAAATTAGTTTGGCCACAAAAAAGAATATAGGTGAGTTAACTTTTCTTTTTTTTTTTTTATTTATTTATTTATAGACATTTACTACTGTATATAAAATACAACAAGCAAATTTGAAGTAAGATCATAATGATCATACCATTATGATCTTATTTCAAATGTAGAACATGTAGAGAAACTACCCATTGGTAGAACTCTAAAAACATTTTACAATATAAGGTCACAAGGCCATCTTCTTTTCAGCCACCTCGGGGATTGCCAGGAATGGAAGAGGAAGCAAGGTTAGAAACTAGTGGGTTTGGGAGGTTAGGGAGTTTATAATGGAAGGAGTGATATCGGGTTTGGGCTAGATCGGTTACATAACGAACATTTAGGTCTTTATGGAAGGTTTTATTTGTAACAAAGTAAGGAGCATTGAGGATTTTGGGAAGGATTTCGGATTGGATACGAGAGGAATTCGAAGGTTTAGTGGAGCCCCAAAACTCAACTTCGTATGTCCAGATGGGCCTTATTATTGTAATATAGATCAGTCTTTTGTAATCGTTTGTCTAATAAGTGATGTAATAGTCGGAATCTGCATGCAGATTCCTGTCTTTTCAATCTTTTGTGAGGATTCCAGGTTAGTCTTTTGTCAAGGTGTAGTCCAAGATAACGAATCTGTTCTATAAGGGTAAGATCCACATTATTGAAGTACACTGTAGGGCAGTCGGCAGGTTTACGACGAAGAGTAAAGCTGATTTGTTAGGATTTATTTTTACCCTCCAATTTTAGCACCATTCTTCGAGGGTTGTGATATGGGACTGAAGAGTTTGGGATGCAATTAAAGGGTTATTATTAACTGAGCACAAATGTATCATCAGCATACGTGGTAAGGATAGTGGTAGGAGTTGTTGGGATGTCAGCTGTATAGACGGTGTAGGGGATGGGACCGAGGAACCTTGAGGAACACCAGCGGATTGAAAATAGATGGATGAATAGGAACGATTTGGGTTTACTTGGAAAAATCTATCAGTAAGAAAGGAACGGATGAAGAGAAAGTATGAAGGAGGTAGGGATTTACGGAGTTTGCAAAGCAGTCCCGGGTGCCGAGTTACACTTATAAATATAAAATTCTAACCAAAATTGCTTTTCAATTTTCTCCGATACCTAGAACAAAAATAAATAAATTCTTCAATTTCCCCCCGTAAAGGTAAAATCCTACTGCACAAACCACAAGAGGGTAATAATAAACCTTAAAAATATTAAGCACCCATCACACAACTTGCATTTACTGCAATGGGATAAAATTAATCTTTGTACATTTCAAACCAGCTATTTTTTTTTTATTGTTCAGTATTTCGATCCCCTTACTATATATTTTGTATAAGTAAGTGAAAATAAAATCTGAGCATTTTCAAAAGTTGTTTTTAAAAAAAAAAATCGTTTATATAAAGTGATACTTCCGGCCAATCGATTCTTATCGAAAAAGTTGCCGTAACATCTCAGGCATATGCTCCTCTTAAATATGCAATTTTAGTTCTGTACAACTTTTATTTTTTCAGCTGTCTACACATACACATTTTTCAAGACTTGGTTGTTTGGACTGGAGGACCTCAAAATGTATAATTCCGTCGAAAAACCGAATTCGAAATTTTGCACGATTTAAATACTCCTCATACCACGGTGTTGCCGAGATAAAGGAGGCTCGGAGTCATACTGTACACGTGACTATCTGGACATACCGGATCTCGTGGATATAGTGGAAATAAAACTACTTTTTTTTATGTATATAACATATAGGATGTTACAGAAATTTAAAACATTACACGCTAAAAATACAATCAACCCTAAAGTCTTATTAAAAGGCATGTTCCCGGGCTACCAAAATATAAATGCCATATTATGGTAAAAATATGCTAAAAAAAAAGTTTTGCTAATTGATATTTTAAGCAATCAATGATATCTGTGTCAAGAATTTAACTAAGTCGCCCACAACTATAACAAAAAAGTGTGAGAAGTGCTCGGGAAAACTTTTAAAAGACGCCTGAATATTTCATATAACGGGTTTGTTACAAAATCCAATAACTTTCATGAGTTACATTTCCTCAATTACGATAAATACTCATTCTATATTAGAAACCAACAACTGAAACTTAGTAAACTGCGACCAACCATCAATCCTTCACAAAAAAATAAGAACTACTCCGCTTCAACTTTTCTCATCTAATTAAACGAGAGTGACGGATGATGTATACTTAATCAAGAACATATTTCATGAATAATACATATTAAACGTTACAACTAAATTCAATTTCATAAGAAATATACATAACTTCACTAACTACTAAAAACTTTTAAATGTCACCCATTTCAAACAATACCATTGCACGTTTAGTACAAGAGCCGGGAAGAAAAAAAGGCAGTTATCTCTC
>NW_027110435.1:523633-524664 GCF_000696795.3 Halyomorpha halys
GATTTGTAAAACCTAATTGAGATGGGAAAATATTTAATTTTGAAATGAACTGAATGTTTTTAGAGTACAATTTTAATATGTCAAAAAAACTTTTACGTTTAAGAAATAGATAAATTAGCTTTTGATAAAAATTACTCAATTATTTAAATTTTATTTTTCTTAAACATATTCAAAACTTTATTGGTATGGTAATTGAAGGGTCTTTCTGAATAAAATATTACAAACAAAAGACAACTATTAATAAAAAATAAAATTAGACTTACTAATAAAGATTTTTTATTAATGGTACAACAGCCCAAGAGGAGAAAAAAAGCAGCTATTTCACCCCAATTTTTGATTACTTAATTAAAAAGTAGGTATAATAACTTGTCGAAATTGACGAATCTGCCAAATATAGGTAGGGGGAATAAAAAATAGCGGGTGTTTAAAAACGTTAAAAATAATTAATTTTTTATTGGGAGCTCTATATCTTTAAAACTACTAACAAAAATAGAAAATCTAAGAGAACATCATTTGAAGTAGAGTTAATTTGCTAAAATGCAAGCCCTAATAGAGCTATTTACGTTCAAAAGTTCTCGAGATATAGCTTTTTGTAATTTGTGTAAATACTACGAGCGTACCCATAAATCTGAAACATAGATATCCATTTTATCAAATGTACAGTAAATGAAATTGACTTTTAAATTAAACAACAATTAAGAATTGTACTTTTTAGTTAGAAAATAAATAAATTTCTTTATTTTTCACATTGAAATAACTTCTTCCTACACTTCTAATGCAAGAGCTAGTTTGAAAAATATTAATTTATTTCATCCCGATATTTTTATTAGTTTAATGAAAACGATATATAATTACTAGTGAAATTGATGAGTCTGCCAACAATAGTTGAGGGGAATAAAAAATTGTGGCTGTTTATTAAAGTTTTAAAAAAATACATTTTTAATTTGAAGCTCCATATCTTTAAAACTAAAACTACCTATAACATTAGAAAACCCAAGAGAACATAATTTAAAGCAGAGTGAATTTGCTAA
>NW_027110435.1:524714-525415 GCF_000696795.3 Halyomorpha halys
TGCTATTCGCATATCAATATAAATTTGGCAAATGAAAATTTGTGAAAATTTAAAAATCTTTATTCTAGATGTAATGAATAAAAGTAATAATTATTGCGATGAGCATTGATATAAAAATCAGAGAAGATAAAGACATTATTTATTTTTTTAAATAATATGTACCTTAACCATTGTCAGTAATTAGCATTTTAAACATCTCAAGTGATTTCTAGAAGTTTTAAATGATTTTTATAAAGAATAATTATTGCAAACAGCACCAGTACAGAGCTGAGAACGAACTAACTGCGCAATACAATGGTCGACATGCACGGACTTGTCGAGTCCAAAGTTCAAAGTAGGTATATTATAATAAATAAATTTATTTACTTTCTAACTGAATAGTATAATTGTTAAACATTTATATACATCTTGTAAATGCCAATATTTTGAATTAACAAGTTTAAAAGACAGTGTAATTCATTTACTCTTATATTGATTTTTTTAAACACTTTAAAAAGTTTTTACAGTACATTTATAAAGTTTAAATTTTTTTAATCATTTCTGGATGCATTTAAACTTCTGAAGTAACTATAATAATTATTGCTAATGGAATAAATAGAGAGCAGAGGCTAGACAAAGACATTATTATTTATTTAAAAAATTAATATATACCTTTAATATCATAAGTAGTTAACATTTTAAACATCTCAAGTGATTTCTAG
>NW_027110435.1:525465-525951 GCF_000696795.3 Halyomorpha halys
GTATATTATAATAAATAAATTTATTTACTTTCTAACTGAATAGGATAATTGTTAAACATTTATGTACATCTTGTAAATGCCAATATTTAGAATTATCAAGTTTAAAAGACAGTGTAATTCATTTACTCTTATATTGATTTTTTTAAACACTTTAAAAAGCTTTTACAGTACATTTATAAAGTTTAAATTTTTTTAATCATTTCTGGATGCATTTAAACTTCTGAAGTAACTATAACTATAATAATTATTGCTAATGGAATAAATAGAGAGCAGAGGCTAGACAAAGACATTATTATTTATTAAAAAATTAATATATACCTTTAATATCATAAGTAGTTAACATTTTAAACATCTCAAGTGATTTCTAGAAGTGTTAAACGATTGTTATAACGAATAATATTCGTGGAGTGCGTCGGTACAGAGCTGTGACTAGACTGAGAACAAAGAACATTGTGCGAACCTGCACGGGCCTGTAGATTCCAAAGT
>NW_027110435.1:532291-533492 GCF_000696795.3 Halyomorpha halys
TTTTTCGATACATTCAAATAGCACAGCAATAATTATTTGTATATAGTACATTTTTATTTTTATTTCATACTATTTTATAGTTCATTAAACTAGAGTAATTTGAATGCTAACATTTGTACATCTAATTATTCCTGGGATATAGTTTTCCCATAATAAATTCACTAACAACTGAATTTTCGTTATTTAGTAATGTAATGTTGCTTAAGAAAAAAAAAATGTACCTGGGAAATTGTTGAACGTAAATTAGAGCTCATATTTTAGCAAATTCACTCTGCTTTAAATTATGTTCTCTTGGGTTTTCTAATGTTATAGGTAGTTTTAAATATATGGAGCTTCAAATGAAAAATGTATTTTTTTTTAAACTTTTATTAACAGCCACAATTTTTTATTCCCCTCAACTATTGTTGGCAGACTCATCAATTTCACTAGTAATTATTTATCGTTTTCATTAAACTAATAAAAAAATCGGGATGAAATAAATGAATATTTTTCAACCTAGCTCTTGCATTAAAAGTGTATGAAGAAGTTATTTCAATGTGAAAAATAATGAAATTTATTTATTTTCTAACTAAAAAGTACAATTCTTAATTGTTGTTTAATTTAACAGTCAATTTCATTTACATTACATTTAATAAAATAGATATCTATGTTTCAGATTTATGGGTACGCTCGTAGTATTTACACAAATACAGCATTGCTAAGTTTAAGCCACAACTATTTAAAAAAAAAAAAAAAATTATTATATGTACTACGTAATCTACCGTCAACTATCTACACCACATTACAGATCTTTCAGTACATCCCAAACATTTTTATGAAATGTTACTTTTTAAAAAGCTATATCTCGAGAACTTTTGAACATAAATAGCTCTATTAGGGCTTACATTTTAGCAAATTAACTCTACTTCAAATGATGTTCTCTTAGATTTTCTATTTTGTTAGTAGTTTTAAAGATATAGAGCTCCCAATAAAAAATTAATTATTTTTAACGTTTTTAAACACCCGTTATTTTTTATTCCCCCTACCTATATTTGGCAGACTCGCCAATTTCGACAAGTTATTATACCTAGTTTTTAATTAAGTAATCAAAAATTGGGGTGAAATAACTGCTTTTTTTCTCCTCTTGGGCTGTTGTACCATTAATAAAAAATCTTTATTAGTAAGTCTAATTTTATTTTTTATTAATAGTTGTCTTTTGTTT
>NW_027110435.1:533542-542095 GCF_000696795.3 Halyomorpha halys
TTTTTTAAATAAATAATAATGTCTTTGTCTAGCCCCTGCTCTCTATCTATTCCATTAGCAATAATTATTATAGTTATCGTTACTTCAGAAGTTTAAATCCATCCAGAAATGATTAAACAAATTTAAACTTTATAAATGTAATGTAAAAGTTTTTTTTAAGTGTTTAAAATAATCAATATAAGAGTAAATGAATTACACTGTCTTTTAAACTTGTTAATTCTAAATATTGGCATTTACAAGATGTACATAAATGTTTAACAATTATCCTATTCAGTTAGAAAGTAAATAAATTTATTTATTATAATATACCTACTTTGAACTTTGGACTCGACAAGTCTGTGCATGTCGACCATTTTACTGCGCAGTTAGTTCATTCTCAGCTCTGTACTAGTGCAGTTTGCAATAATTATTCGTTATAAAAATCATTTAAAACTTCTAGAAATCACTTGAGATGTTTAAAATGCTAACTACTGACAATGGTTAAGGTACATATTATTTTTAAAAATAAATAATGTCTTTATCTTCTCTGAGCTTTATATCAATGCTCATCGCAATAATTATTACTTTTATTCATTACGTCTAGAATAAAGATTTTTAAATTTTATAAATGTTACGCAAGGGTTTTTCTAAAATATTTAAGGTACTCACTAAATAGTAAAATAAATTAAACTGCCTTTCAAATTAATTAATTCAAAACATACGTATTTACAAAATACACATTTTTAGTGTTAACAATGTTTAGCAATTGTCCTATTCTATACGAAAATAAATAAATAAATTTATTTATTTTAATAGGCCTAATTTGAACTTTGGATCCTATAGGTCGTACATTGTACTTCGCAGTTACTTTATGCCCAGCTCTGCACCGCTGTAATAATTATTTGTTATAACACTTAACAAATACTACAAATTACTTAAGATGTTTTCCATGTCGTGATAGTGCTTTGTAATTATTAGTGTAGTTATTCGTTACATCAGAAGTTTAACTGTTTTTACCATTGAAAGACGATTTGTTAATTATTTGAATATAATGCTAAAGTTTTCTACAATGTTTAAGGTACATACACTTATACGAAATTCTTAAATAGAGTATAATGCCATTTAAATTAACCAATTTTCAATTTACACATATGATTGACTGTATGTGTATACATTTTTAGCAATTTTCCTGATTTGTTATAAATTACATTTCTTTATTTCACTGAACTAATTTTTGTCTTTCTAATTGAAAAATAAAAAAAGGTTCCATTTAAATATCTAAATAAATTGAATGTATTAAAATATAGTGAACTTAATTTATAAATATACTATTAAGTTTATATAAATCTATGTTAATGTTTAAAGTAGTGTTTATTATATAATTTGTTGATTTCAGAATTATAGTTTATCAAGACTTGGATAAGTTATATTTAGTGCAATCAACTATTCTAATCAAAAAATTTTTATGCTTTTTAATCAACTAATTGGATCTTATTTGTTGCAGTAGCTAAGACCTACTACCGGAAAGGCCTATTGTTTTTGCAGATTATTTTGCAGATTACACAAGAAGATTCCACAACGAACGTGGCAGCGGAAGATTCCTCTTTTTAGACGGAACGATTCGTTCTCGCAAGGACCGGGAAAGCTATCTTCTGAAGGACGAGATGCATCCTTCGTGTGAACCGAGCGGCGCTCGTTCTAGCAGGCTGATCGAAAAGGTTCGAACCTGACTTTCCAGTACTCGGGACGCGGGGGAGGGGCCAAGCTCATCGGTGCCCTTCTAATTCTCAGCCGCCTCTCTGTACACAGAACGATTTTTTCACTGGAGGACCCGGTACGCCATCTTCTAAAGTTCAGCTCCTTCCCTCGTGAGTAGTGAGTTGTCCTCGATCTTGCATGGTGATCAGAAGGATTCGAATCCAGCCCTTCTGTGTTCAACTCATCTCAGAAAGAATCTACAATCATCGGCGTTCTTCGAGTCCTCAACTTCCTTGGAACACTCCAGTCCGGCATTTTTCCCCTTTTCTCAAATTTTCTTCTCTAGAAACCCACTCTTTCCCTCGAGGTTACTTTTTCTCGATCTTATATTGCGTTAGAGTAGGAAGAAGAGATCGAATACTCTTATCGAGTACTCTTCAGTCCATCCCGTTTTTCTAATCACTCTATCGAAGAGATGTAACTTACTATGAGATCTTCGCGCTATGGTTGTACCAGAAGATTAACATCTGTCTAGCGGATTTTGTTGGTTCCTGATCTATGAACCGCGGTGGTTAGATTACTCTCTATTTTTATTTTAGAGAGATATAGGAAGTCTTATCATTAGTTAGGCAGTCCTTCTTATTGTAGATATTTCAAGCAATCTGTGCCTATTATAATAACAAATTTTGCAGCAACCACCACATTAATTTCACTGGAGTTATAGCTGCATCTGCAGCCAAACTTAGTACATTGAATTAGAGCTCATTTGAGAGTCATTAGCAAATCTTTAAAATTATTATTGTGGTATATGTATTTTATTTCCACTCACAAAAACCCGTCCAGCGCTGATTAGAATTCTGACGCCGACCCAGTTTTGGCTTTTATTTGTCATGGTTCAACGCTCCATCTTTCAGGTGCCAAAGGAATTCAAACCAAGTTAGATATAGTAGAGAGGTATTTTTATTAATTTGAGGGATAACTTGGTTTGGTATTTTGCGGGCTCCTGAGGATTGAGCTGTGTTCTACATAACTTAAAAAGTCAGTGATTTAAGATTCCCTTATATTTATTGAAATAGATTTATTGTAGTGTGCCTTTTTTAAAGGCTTAGTCTCACAATTTTTTTGTTGATTAATTAGCGAGTTCAACTTCCAGTTCCATATTTTATATTTTCTTATAATCTCACAAAGCTAACGTTTTAAGGAAACATTTTCTATATCCAGAACTCTAATACTAAAAATAACAAATATCTCACCTTGACCAATTAACCCAAGCTAAACAATAGATTATCTAATTTCCAACACCTTAAAATCCTACCTCTTATTGTCACAAATACAATAATCAGATTGAAGAAAGCATTGTTGTAATTTAAAAAACCTAGTGTCAAGAGGAAGGTTTTTAACCTCAATTGGTTGAAATGAAAGTTGAACTTATTATTAAACGACAATAATTAACATTCTTAAAATCCAACTAAGCTAATAGCTGAGAAGTAAATGATTTATGAATTATTTTGTATTTATTTAATTATGTTTATTTTATATAGTAAACTATTCAATAGGTCGCAGTAAAGTAAATTTATAGGTTTTTCTCTTGAAGTGAAACTTCTTTAGACACGGTAGATCAAATCGTCCTGGATTAGACAATAAATGTGACGCTTCTCTTATAAATTAATAAATTGAGCTAAAACAAACTTTTTCATTATTGCTCTATTTATCTGTTGTTATCTTATGAAGATAAAATTATAAGATACGGATATAATACTTCATAATATTATTATTGGTAATATTATTACCGCGACCCTGAACTAATTTATATAAATTAGTCTTATGTAATCTTCTGATAGAACGCAATATCTGTTCGAGCTGAAGTGAATTCGAGAGAAAGAGTCGGTTCGTTGATAAGAAAATCTAGGAAAAGGGGAGAAATGTCGGATTTGAGTGTTTAAAGGAAGTTGAGGACTTGAAGAACGCCGATGATTGTGGATTCGCTCCGAGATTAGCCGAACACAGAAGGGCTGGATTCAAATCCTTCTGATCATCATGCAAGATCGAGGACGGCTCACAACTCACGAGAGAATGAACCGAATTCCAGAAGATGGCGTGCCAGGTGCTGCAAGGAGCAAGTCGTTTCGTTTATAAAGAGGAGGTTGAGGATTTGAAGAGCATCGATGGCCATGGATACTTTTTCTGATGGACCGAGAACTGAAGAGTCAGGTTCGAATCCTTTCGACCATCTTGCTAGAGCGAGCGCCGCGCAGTGCTCACGAAAGATGAGAAGCACTTCAGAAGATGACTTTCCCGGTCCTCAAGAGGACAAATAGTTTCGTCTGCAGAGAGGAATCCTTTGCTACCAAGTTCATCGTGGAATCTTCTTGAGTAACCTCAAGAGAACCTGGAGGAAGGGATTGAGTTCCTAAGATACAATAGAAGAAAAAAATGATGGTGTCATATTAGGATGATGTAAGAAGAAAAAGGAATGCAGCATAAATCAAGTAAGTTATTTATAATATACTTATTTTGTTATTAAATAATTTTACAATTTTTAAGATCTGTTCTTGTATGTTGCAGTAAAATAATAAAAATCTGTTTTGCTAGGTTGATGAACTGTGGATAAAATCATTTCAAAGACACGGCTCTATAAGTTTTCTATATTGCGGTCTAGGAAATTTCTTCATCTCTTCATTAGTAAACCTCTTTGGAATGAACAGTTATTTGAAACGTTTCCAAAAATTGAAAAATCTTTTTTTTTTAAAATAAATTATTCAAGTTAGTCGTATTGCAACATGTGTTCACAACAAACTTTCTGTAAACCTTTTAAAAAATAAAATAAGAGGTTACCTTGTTTACTTTTCTCTTCACACCTCTCAAACAAAAAAAGTACTGCTACAACCCAAGGAGTATCAGGAATGCAGTACTTTGTAAGGAGCTACTATTACTAGACCAACGGCTGTGCAAGGAGGTGATCATTACGTGAAATTATGGTTGCCCACTTTATAAGGCTGGGTGGACACTGAAGTGCTGCCGAATCCACTGGGCTGACTGAGTGAAAAAAAATAATTATCTGCCACAACTGGATTCGAATCGGGGTCCTTGGAATTAGTAGCAGTATCTTGCCACTGAGCTATCCAATCCTACCGTTATCTGTCTGATGAATATAAGATATCTAATAAATTTCATTTTGAATGTGAAATCATCATGAAACCCCAGAAAATTTGTTAGAAAAATAATAAAAGTTTAAAGGACATAATTATGATGTAAATTGTTACAAGAAATACGTCCTCTTTTTTTATTATTTGTTTTCAGTATTATTTTTTAATTACTTTAGATTGATACTTGCTAACTACAAATAAGCATCACTATCATGAATGAATAAGATACACTCGTGCTGGAAGTTCAAACATCCAAGTGGCTTGAAGTGTCGAATTCCATCTATGACCCCCTCTTGAACCTTTCAGATAGGATTTACATGGATGTGTGTATAAGCATGTACTATGTAGATTTTCGTGTTGTATAAATTAATTACATTAAAAAAATTTTTTTTTTTGCTTTTTAAACTCCACCAATCATCTAGATATCAATGCAATCTTGAATGTCCCGAATTCAAGCTCACTTCCAATCGATATATTATCACTGTACTATTACTGAATCGTTATTTCATAATATTTTCAATAAATCTGAAAAAGCAAAAAAACAGATGTATAGTGATTAGTGATTTTACCTGTTCAAATTTAAGGTTTAAAAAAAAAAATAGAGTGCTTCCAATGAGTAGTTTGGGGTACCAATGGGTAGTTTCTCTACATACCTGAATCACTCCATCTTGATCTTACATCAAATATACTTGATGTATTATTAAGTAAATACAATTGTAAATAGCAATAAATAAAAGTAAAAAATACTATATCCTTATCGTGAAAATATAGATCCGTGGTCACCGTAGCGTGAAAATCTATACTTTCTATCTAAAATGTTCTAACGAACTTTTGTGCATCAAGTAACAGAAATTGACTTTAGTTCAAACTAGGACAAAATATTGATAATTTTATAAAACTACAACTTTAAATACCGACCATTTTTTTCATTTTGTATAAGGAAAATAACACGAAATTTCTCAATTGCATTCTATGATATTAATGCTTGAGTAAATGATACAAGCAGATTTTTTATGGTTTCATAGAAAATTGAAGCAATTGTTTGAACAATAAATCAGTTAAACTCCATGCAAAAACCTTCCAATATGACGTAGTGAATTATTGGTAATTATAGATGCTGGTAGAGCAGCAGTAGACTGGTCTTCTAGAGTTTGCTATTGCATAGCTATCCAAAAATATATTAATATATTACAATATTATAAAAATATATACATTTATAAAATATAAAAGTCGTGTAGTACTCATTCTATTCAGCCACCGTTATAACATAATTGCTTAAGAAGAGGATTGTAGAGTGTAATTATAAATGTTCCCCTGAAGAATTCTATTAGAGGATTTGAATAGATAATAATATTAAAAGAATAAACTTTTAAAATAGTTTCATTATGAATGTTAAAAAATACAACTAATAAACAAAAACAAGAATATGTAACAAATAATAAAATTTAGAGCAACTTATTTTTTAATTTTATTACATGTTATTAGGCACAGCATTTAAAAGCTATAGATTTCTGAATAATCGTAGTGCCTCTTTAATACACAAGTAAATTAAAATCTGAGATTTTGATAATTATTAAATTGAAGAACAATTTCTCGCTTTTTTTTTTTTTAAAACCTTTCCAACGTATAGACTTTACTATATATAGGAACTATATTATTATCGCATTTAAAGCATTCTTCATTCCAGGTTCAAGAAACATACACACACTACTCTAATCTTCCAGAAGTCTTAGAGTCTTCGCAGGTCTTCCGGTTCCACGTATGTCTTCCAGTTGCGGCACCATCACAGCAGCGACGAGGTAATAATTACATTTAATTAAAAATTGAATAATATTTTTATGATTAATATTTCTTAAATTTAATTAACATATACGTTATTACCATACTACATTTATCACCTATGCGAAAATATTTATAACAGTAGTAGCTTCACCCACTGAAATTGCTTAGGTATTTTTTAAATTTATTTATTTAGTACCAAATCGGCCTGGTGGGCTTTACATGGTTGAAATAATAGTTACATTGTCTTTAACAATTAATTATGGGGGGGGGATATAGCTCCGTACAAAAGACCCCCTTAACTATATAAAGCTTAATAGATAAAAAAAAAAGATTAAGATAAAATAGATAAAAATAATAATTCTTAGTAATAGAGAGAAAAGTAAAGTTAATAATAAAATTAATGAAATTATTAGATTAATTAAATCAAACAATTACCCTCTTACGAGAAAAGAAAAAAAAAAGTTGATTTAAAAAAAGGACAAGGAGGAAAAAAAAAAAGAAGTAAAGTCAATAATAGAATTGATAAATATAGAATTTATAACAGAATGTTAATACATAAGTAAATTAACATATGAGATTTTGATGATTATTAAATAGAAGCGCAATTTCATGCTTCTCTTTAAAACCATTCGAACTTTTATACTTTACTATATATAGGAAATACATTATTGTCGTATTTAAAACATTCTTCATTCCAGGTTCAAGAAACATAAACACACTACTCTAATCTTACAGAAGTCTTAGAGTCTTCGCAGGTCTTCCGGTTCCATGTCGTCCCGTTTCGGGCACCAGCACACCAGCAACGAGGTAAGAATTACTTTTAAATAGAATTTGAATTATATTTGTTTTAAATAATATTACTTAAATTTAATTAACATCGGTATTATTACCATACTACATTTATCACCTATGTCAAAATATTTATGATAGTAGTAGTAAAAGTTATTACTATTTTTTTTTTGTTATTTATTAAGTACCAGATCGGCCTTACATCGTTGATCTAACAGTTACATTTTTCTTTGACAATTGATTATATGGGGATATAATTTCTTACAAAATACCTCCCCCCCCCCCTCAACTATATAAAACGTTATAAATAAAAACGAATTAAGATAAAATAAATAGATAAAAATAATAATTGTAAATAAAAGAGAAAAATAAACTTAATAACAAAATAAAGACATGTTATAATTAAAAAAAAACACGTTGATTTGAAAAAAGGACAAAGAGAAAAAAAATAAATAAATAAACAAAATTAAAGTAAAATCAATAATGGAATTGATAAAGATATAATTTATAACAGAATGTCCAGCAGCTGCCTGGGTTTCAGTCTTCGGGTTGAGGTTGAGTTTCCCAAGTTGTAGGTCACTGCTGTAGATAATTAGGAGTGGAACTTCATGAACCGTTCTTTGATTTAATCCTCTATTGACTCCATTTGTAATTCCCGATGCAATTGGCTGTTTCTTACAAACCAAGGAGCATCCACTGCGATTTTTAGGACTTTATTTTGAAAAGATTATATTTTTTCCTTTTCGTAAAGGATGCCGCTTCCCATGCTTCACAGCCGTACATAATCAAAGGCCTGATAATTGTTTTAAATAAAAGAATAGCTGTTTCTGGTTTTAATTTGGATTTTCTATTGAGGATAGGATATGGCATTGTTTTTCTTCTTAGATATATCTTGTTTAAGATATGTTCGTTTTTTCTCAAATTTTATTTCATTTCATTTGACTTGATCCTTTTGTTAACATTATTGTGAATGGCTATAGGCCATGTTTATAATTATATTATTACGTTTATATTTTAATGGAGAGAAATGCTTTATTCAACAATGCTACCCAAATTCATTGCTTAACCTACACAGCACACATATAAATCTTAAATTTATAAAATTTACTACTTTTTTCTTTTTTTAAACAAAATGCAACTATAATTTAAATATTATTTT
>NW_027110435.1:543745-544422 GCF_000696795.3 Halyomorpha halys
TTTTTTTTTTTTTACTCATTATTCCCAAACCCCCTTAATAGTTTTAGAACGCTTGAAGGGGTGTTTGGGGCTTATTATAACTTTATTTTTATTTTATACACCGACATTTAATATTCGTGTTTTCACTTGAAATTTTATTACATCAGAAAGAGAGAGTCAGTTATAAAATATCTTTTCCTTTTTCCTATCTAAAAAATATAGATATAAAAATTAGATATAAAATATCTAAAAGCTCTCTTTACTATATCTAGCCTAACCATGAGAAAGAGATATTTTTAAATAGAAGTCATTTACTGAAGATTCCTTTAGTCAATTAAATTCCTAATAATTAGCGCTTCCAGGACATGAAGAGGAAATTTAATAAATTTGTTTTATATTAAATATAGTTTTCAATTCGTTATTTCTTGGTTTTCACTCATCTTTAAATCATAAAATATCATTCTCACCACTGAAATAATTCCCTTTATATTGGTTAAAATATACAAGAGATAAGTTCTAGTTTAAGACACTGCATGTGTCTTGATGACATTAGTATTAGTACTAGTATAAGACATACTCTGTTCACTGCCGTTTTCAAGACATAGTGCCATCCTCATGATGCTGAAGGAATGCTATGCTGAGTTGTCCTTAAAAAAAAATATACCTCTCTACTATATCTAACTCAGTCTGGTATCCTT
>NW_027110435.1:545732-594222 GCF_000696795.3 Halyomorpha halys
TGCTCCAGAGATTGGGCCAATGTCTTCAAAACGCCTTCGTTTAGCAATTTAAAGTTAACTCCTAATATAAAATTTAAATTACTAAATATCTTTCTTAACGCTAATATAAATCCCTTAATATTATTTATAATTTACAAGACATAAGTACTAGTATAAGACATACACTGTTCACTGCCGTTTTCAAGACATAGTGCCATCCTCATGATGCTGAAGGAATGCTATGCTGAGTTGTCCTGCGAAAAAAAATATACCTCTCTACTATATCCAACTCAGCCTTGCATCCTTTTGCTCCAAAGATTGGGCCAATGCCTTCAAAATGGCTTCGGTCAGTAAATTGAAGTTAACTCCTAATATAAAGTTTCTTTTGTTTTTTGTTTGGTTTTGAACATTTCTATAAACAGTTGTATTCCAAGGCCTTTCTTTGATAAATAGTACTTGAATGATTATTTTAAAATACTTTTCTATAATATTCTAAAACAATATAAAGTTTAATAATTATTATTTTTGTGTTTGTAACACATAATAGAGATTATAAATTAAGGGTTCGTTTAATTACTTTTAATTTTTTTATAGGTATTTTGAACTGATCGAACTCTTTCTGATGTATACCGTTTTACAATTTATATGCATTTTAAAAGTTCGGGAGTTAATAAAAACTGCTCCGAAACAGCTTAAGCCGTATGTTTATTATGAAATAACAAAGACGTTTTTGATTAAAAATCTTCGGCACGGATACTGATTTTTCATAAGATTAGATCTACGCTTATAATATTGTTACCCACCTTTTCTACGTACATCGAATGCTACTTGATCTGATGGGATTAGATTATAGCATTGTATTAACTGCGTTGTAAATTCTTCAGAAATCAAAAATTCAGTTATTTCTTGAGGATTGTAGCTGACTGTGGATTAGGCCTATTGGGGAAACCACATAAAAAAAAACGCACACCAAGCACTCTACCCCTGTGGTGGTGTGGAAAGGAGTGTATTATTGAATTGCCAACGATATATATATATTCCCTGACGTTTTAAAGTTTCCAGCTCTTCACGGATGTTGTGACGTAATACCTGCGGATATCTCCTCTCTTTCACGTATGTCACTTTGTCTTGTTTTAGTAAGATCTCAGAGGCGGTCCTACCGGTCGTCCCGAGCATGTCCCCATGTTTAAACAAAATATTTTCAAACTCCCTTCCAAGGCTTCATCTCCAATCCTCGGCCTGATCGATTGCTTCAACCCGAGCATCCGCGTTCTTCCGCTGACAATGACATTTGTATGTTTCCCGCTGTTATTCCCAACCCAAGCTCCCACCATCCCACAATTAATTTTTAGTCTCTTATACTTCCTACGATATGTACCGGCAAGTTTTCCTTACTAAATCTCCACCTCTCCTTCTACCTCATAAGGGCCATCCAGGGTGATTAATTTACATTGACATACTAAATCCTCTCTCCACTACCCAGCATTTCTAAGGCGTCTCGGCATATGATGGTGTTGGAACTCCCGGTGCCCACCAGGCACCTAACTCCTACTATCTCTATTATAGGCAGACCGCTGCTCTTCTCCCTCACGTTATAATTCAGCAGTGTGCGGTCGTCCTTCTGCCGACATTCCCTTGTTTCCATTCTCCTATTTCCACTCTGCTCCCTTGACTTCCTCTGTTCCGAGGCTCTTCAGCTTCTTCTTCGGTCTTCGAGGTTCCCGATGCTTCCGTGGATTCACCAGATGACCTACTCAACCTCCGGCTGCTTCTCCATATCTGTTGGGCGTTGATCTCCATTGGTTCACCCCGGCCCACATCTCTTCTTCAGTACATTTTTGGGCACTATTTGGCTATGTGCGCCTCATTTCCACATTCAAAACACCTTGTGCGTGGGCCACTAAGTGTTCTACTTTCCCGCAACCATGGCATTGTCTGTTCTCACGCCCCCCCCCCCTGCTTCTTGATTTTATCTGTCTTCTTTCAGGGGTTGAAACTCTTCCCTTTCCACTATAATCGTATTCATTTCTTCTCCATGGAACTGGATTAGACCTCGGTCGATTATAAGCAATTTTCGTCCATCCGGTTTCTTCTTTTTCCATACGGGAATCGTCCTCTCTGGCGCTAGCGTCAATTAGTTCCTGCGCGCATTCTACGAAGGAGCGTTCTCTTGGCATTTCCTCCTCTTCCCTAGCTCTTTTGCCAACTGAATCTTTAGGAATTGCATCCGACCCTGTACATGGATTGTCTCCATCATCTCGCTTAGTTTATCTGCTATTCTGCTATAGCGTGCCAGGAGTTCCACGGCTTACCGCTCATTTGACTGTCTCGGTTTCTTTGTCTCTCTGATCATCATAAATATGTTCTCCTCTGGGGCCCATCGTCCTCCTCCGAACGCCTTCTTTAATCTTTCCTTGATAACTCTCCCACGGGTCTCTTCATCTGCTTGAATCTGATTTAGGATGTTCCTCTAGGTCACCTCCCTTTAAAAAGTGATTTAATTATTTAGTCTCTCTGGCGAACTTTTCTATGTCCGGCATCGCCTTCCTCAGGTCCTGGGCGGTTACCGTACGGACCTTAATCCATTCTAATGTCGTAGCATGAGCTTGCGCTAAAGAGACTCCCAGTAATGTCTGAATTTCTTCCGGAAGTGGGTCTCGTGCAGATAGAGGTTGGTTGACTGCAGCTTGAGTTTGATAAATATTCGTTTGTTCATATATTACTTTATAACTTTGTTCATATATTACTTTACATAAATATTGTAATAGATATATATAATTATGTTAAAATAAGTTAATGTAGCCAGCTAAAAGCTGCTAAAACTGTTCCAAATTGTTATTCTTAGGGGACCAAGTGCCCATGAATAATGTGATTGATTTTAATTTCACTTAGTACTCGCCTTTTAAGTCTGATAGTATAAAGTTAAAAAGAATTGGTAGATAGGATCTGATTCGCCAGAGGATCATCATCACATATCACATAACATCACTAAACGAAAGGATCGGGGCACGCCACCTAAGATACGGGAATGTGAAGAGAATGTAGGACGAATCTCGACCGAACCGAAGTTTAGACTTTTCCTTAACTTTTGTGTAATTTACAATGAAAATAGAACTTGGTTAATTCGAAGGTCTTTTTCTTAAAACCGGTAAAAATGAGCTGGAAAAACGGATAGAGTTTATCTAGAGATACAAATATCTATTATACCAAGAATTACAAGAATATAATTAAGCTTTACGTCAATACTTGAATAAATGTATATTTAAAATGTTAATATTATTCTCCTGTAAAATTAACATTACGTCAGATGTGCCACTATTAGAGCCAAGCAGTGATATGAAGGGTATACTTATAGGCCAGAAACTTTTAGACAATAGTTTACCATCCTCAGAACAAGGATGGAAGTTAGAGGGAGTAAATGATGGGGAAGAAGAGAAGAAAGTACTTCCTACCTCTAACTTCTTTAACGTCCTTTGCTCTGACTGTTACGTATAGGTCAGGTTTACCTTCTAGAAATAACTGCAGCGGATATTCTTGGCATTGGTGAAGATGAACATATAATTGTTGATAGTTAAACATGTATGTAATTGAAACACCAATCAATACATTTGTGTGGATATTTTTGTATTAAGTATAGATTTCATCAATAAAAAACACCGATATTCACAAATAAGACTAGTTTTTAAAAAAAAAAAAAAAAGGTGGTAGGTGGTAGAGGTCCATGCAGTGGGCACTGGTCATTATTAGTAGAATTATTAGATGAATTATCATCAGCATAAATGAAAAAAAAGAGAGCAAGTGACGCCCAACCAACGACCATGTATCATAAGTTATGCATCACATGTCGGACGCACTCTAATACTTTGCCGTTTGTAAGTACTCGTATTTCCGGAACCCTAAATGTAAATTTAGGGTAAACCCTAAATGTAAATTTGAAAGGATGAGAGCTACACTACAACTTTTATTCAATATATTTTCGGATATTTTCCAAAATAAAAGTGTATGATAGGGCAAAACAAAATTATTTTAAGTCCAACTCTGACATTTTACATATTATAACGTGTTCTGATAAGAGTACTATTTTTATGCAAAAAAACATTATAGAACATTATTTTAGGTAATATATAGAAGATAAAAACGAGATAAAACGCATCCATGTGATATGAACATTTACGGAATTATGGGCAATACCTTAAACACTCTCGAAATGGAGTAGTACAAGAGCCCAAGAGGAGCAAAAAAAGCAGTTATTTCACCCCATTTTTTTATTACTTAATTGAAAACTATGTATAATCACTAGTCAAAATTGATGAGTCTGCCAAGTATATGTAGGGGGAATAAAAAATGGCGGCTGTTTCAAAACGTTAAAAATAATTTTTTATTCATAGCTCTATATCTTCACAACTACCAACAACAATAGAAAATCTAAGAGAGCATTATTTAAAGTAGAGTAAATTTGCTGAAATGTAAGCCCTAATAAAGCTATTTACGTTCAATATTTCTCGAGATATAGTTTTTTAAAAATCAACATTTCATAAAAATGTTGTATGGAACGTACTGACAGATCAGTAGTTAGTGATTTCATTTGGAAAAATCTATATCTCAAAAACGATTTGACGTAGCTAGTTTAATGAGCTATAAAATAGTTTATGACGTTTATTTTTATATCATAAAAACTACTACCTCTACCAAGATAAGTGTCATACAAGTTTTGCAGACATGTGTGCGTCTTATGGGTCTAGAGTTATATTTTTTTCAAAAATCCAACATTTTATACGAACAACTAGAAATTAAAATTCTGAGAGTATATTTTGTCAAATATCATAAAAACTACTACTCCTACAAAGATAAACGTTATAAACTATTTTATAGTAAATATAGCTAGCTTTAATTTGAGTACTGGCAGACATCTGTACGTCCAATGGTTTCTGAAATAAAGTTTTTCATAAATCAAACCTATTGTCCGAACAACTATAAATCAATTTATTTTAGCAAATATCACGAAAACTACTATTCTTACGATGGTAAAGGTCATAAACTACTGTATATTACAATTATTTAGCTTTAATTGAGTGCTAATAGACATTTGTACGTCGAATGGTTATTGAGATATAGATTTCTCAAAATATATTCACTAACTACTGATATTTTAGTACATTTTTATGAAATGAGGCTATATCTCGAGAAGTATTGGACGTAAATAGCTCTATTAGGATTCATATTTCAGCAAATTTACTCTTCTTTAAATAATGTTCTTTTAGATTTTCTAGTGTTGTTGGTAGTTATTAAGATATAGAGCTCCGAATGAAAAATTAACATTTTTTTAAGGTTTTGAAACAGCTTTTTATTATCCCTACCTACACTTGGCAGACTCATTAGTTTTGACTAGTAATTATACATAGTTTTCATTAAAGTAATAAAAAATGGGGTTGAGATAACTGCCTTTTTTTCTTTCCGGCTCTTGTACTAGAGGTTTAAGAGGTGCTAATGGGAGTGTTACAAGGAGTAGGGGGTAGGGATGTTTGAGAATATACTCCTCTAGTCAGGTCCTAATAGCTGATAAAAATTCTGCTGGTCTCTTAATATTGGGCGATATAAACTTGGATACCAGTTCTATATTACTTGCTTTTGAGTACAAAGAATATATTTTAACTGTATTAGAATCTGGTTTACCTGGTTCAAGGGAAAGCATAATCATGGATAATTTCCATATCAAAGGAAAGTCGGTTTTGCGAAGGATAAAGTTATAAGTTGGTAAGAAGTGATTTGAACGGAGTAGTAAATTGAAGTACTTTGGACTGCTGGCAACACTGTTTTTGTATAACCTCAGCAATTATCACCTTCTGCTTGTAAGCTTTGCCATGTCATGTTATTATAATTAAATACGAAATTTTCAAGCGATTACTCTTAAATCGCTCAAGTGGTTCAGTCGATATATACTACCTTAATTTATGTCATACTTTTTGTATCTATTGATAATTTTTTATTTAAGCATACAACTCCACCTATCTATAACTGGCGCCCTGCAGTACTGCATTATCGCAGGCACTATATCTAGAACACGCATAACATTACCACTGCTTGTACAACATTTCACTCGAACACCAGCTTTTACTACAAGTTGCCAACTTTACGCGAGAGACCCATTGTTTCAAACTCAAGAAGTCATCGAGTTTTAAAATCAAGAAATTTACCTTATAATTATTTTTTGGATAATGTATAAGCTATAAATTTTATAAAATATGATTTTGTATAGCTCAAATTGTAAATAGTTATGAAATTAAATTTTGCAAGTGTAAATTTTTTTGAGTAAAACCGTTTTACGATATTAGGTCTTTTTAGAAACAACCCTCTGAATTATTTAATTTAAACATCATTCCAAACCTAAGAGAGAGGAGTATAATGAAGAGGGTACGCTTCCAGGCCGAGTGACGTCAGAAGGCGTGGTCTATTCCTTTTGTAGGCGTGGCATCCGGTACGCCATATTTGACTGTTGAGAGTTACTGCAGAACCCCATATTCTAGAAATGGCTGGGCAGGGGATTAAAAAAAAATATTTGTTTTTTTAATTATTATTAATTCTCTGTCAGTTTTTGTAGTAAACATTAAATGTTCTAAAAAACAATCTTTAATGTTTTTACTTTCTATTTAATAAACAACTTTCTATATTATAGCAGAAACAATTATTTATTTGTATCAAGCTTTATAATTTAATGTTTTCTTTAAAAGAAATTATTTTTTTATGAACTATTACTAGAAAAAAATAATTGAAAACTTGGGTAAAGTTTATTAAATTTTACATTTATTCCTTACTTTTTAAATAACATTTATTACAACTTCTGTTCTTCTCAAATTTGCGATTAAATAAACGGTTTTACAGATAATTACATTGATGTGCGAAATCTCTATAAACTTCAACGTAAAGTTGCCTTCAAGGGGTGTGGCCAAAACCCTAGGCCTCTTAGCGTCATTTTTGCTAACGAGAGTAGGGTCATAGTTATGTTACACCCTCTTTTACCTCCCCGCCTATACTCAATACAGTTTTGCTTTGCCTCCTCGAAAAGTTAAGACTGAGCATTTCTCTCACCAGTACACTCCTAACGTGACATCTTTTTTCCCCTCAATTGAACATTTTGCTCACCCGGAGACCTCCTACGTTTCTTATTTTAAATCACGAAACGAAGCAAGATGATCTTAGATCTTTTACGAACATCTTCAGCCCCTGATAGAAGACCATTATTATATCTACACAATATTCTGAGCTGATTCCACAACGGTAGAACATAAATAACAAAAATTCTACCCTCAGACAAATCCATGCCGGTACTCCACAAGGTTCAATATTTTTTCCCATTCTGTTTAACTTCTACATTTATGACATCATCGAGTCCATACATGCCTCCATAGCTATGTTCAGTGATGATACAGCAGTATTATCTCAGCATGATGACATAATAATCGCTAGACTTTGCAAAGCCACCTTAATGATCTACACCAATACTTCACGAAATGCATGATTATTCTGAACATTGAAAAATATAATTCAAAAGTTTTTACTCTTCGACGCCCACCAGACCAACCGGAACTAATCCTTAAAGGTAAAAATGTGAAATGAAATCCTGCCAGTGAAACAGTAAGATGCCTGGGAATTCACCTAGATCGCCGCCTTACCTGGAATCGCCATATGAACATTAAACTAACTCAAACCTACGCAAGGTTAGCAAGCATATTCTATATCCCAGAGGTGGCTAACAAGTCGACCGGTCGATCGTGAGGCCAATTTTGTTCGATCTCGCAATGTCTGGGGTGGGATTTCGTGTACCATGAACTACGAAGCAATTGTAGAAGACATAGCTTTCTAGCAATAGTTTAATGCATTCTGGAAATTTGCGAAGGTCATAAATTCCTAGAATTTGAACAGCCTGACACTGTGATCTACGCCCAAACTGCACAATATATTTTTACTTAAGTGTTACACTTGTCACCGGGCGCAACGCGTGAACTCATTATTATTAACTTTTTCATGACATAAACCTAATTATGATGATAATGATATGACCTAAAATGATTCTTTGGTTAGAGACATGCAAACTCTTCCCATTAATATTAAGGCAACAAAGTAAATTCTAAATCTGTCTTTATCAGTAATTACTTTGAATTGATAAATGTTGTTCTTAATTTTCCATGTTCATTTAATTATCCTGAACGTGAGTTTTTTAACCCTTTAAATAATTATTGCTGTGGATTTTACGTAGGTACGTAAGTACTTAGATAAGCTGTATATCTATATTTCAGAAGTGTACTCAGCGAGCTACTGATAGATTAGAAAAAAAGTAAGACATATTATTGTTTCATCATAAATTTTCCTGCCCCCCCCCCAAAAAAAAAAATCTGAAAGTGGAATATTAAAATCAAATAATCACCCTTATTGTGCATTTTTATAACAACTTTTTCATATTTACGAACACATTGAAGTTGATAAAAAAAATAAATTGCATTTTATGTAAGTAAAAATCTTTCTTAAACAAGTGTCGGAAAATTGAATTTTTTAGGTAACGCATGTATGGAATACTGCTATCAAAGGTTGGATCGAGAAATATATTTTCTTCATGACCGAAAACGTAATAAGTGATTAAAAAAATAAATAAAAAATAGTTTTGAACATTGTACTCTAACAAAGTGTATAAACATAGTATTTATATCACAACACTTCTCACCCCTTTGACTATCGATAAGTCGATCGCGACACCTTTTTAAAAAGTAAATCTTATATACTGAAAAGTTGGCAACCCCTGCTATATCTTATCCTATATAGAAATTCCAAATTAAAACCAGAAACAACTGTTCTTATATTTAAAACAATTAACTCAGGCCACTGCTGGTGTAGGGCTGTGAAGTCTGGGGAGCGGCATCCTTTACGAAAAGAAAAAAATTACAATATTTTCAAAATAAAGTCATAAGAATCGCAGTGGATCCTCCTTGGTTCATAAGAAATGGCCAATTGCATCGCGAATTACAAATGGAGTCGATATAGTATTATATCAAAAAACTGTTCATGAAGTGTTCCACTCCCATTTATTGACAGTCAAGAGAAGCAATGAACTGCAGGACATTCTGTTTTAAATTCTATATTTATTAATTCTATTATTCTCACTACTTCAATTTTATTTATTATTATTATATTTTTTTCTCTCTTTGTCTTTTCTTCAAATTAACTTTTATTTTACCATTAGAAGGCAATTTTTTGTTTTGTTAGGTCTACGAATGTCGTTATTTTTTGTTATTAATTTTACTTTTCTCTTTTATTAAGAAGCATTACTTTTATCTATTCATTTTATGTTATTTTCTTTTAAAGTTGCACATAGTTAGGGGTGTCTTTTGTACGAGACTATACTCCCTATAATCAATTGTTAAAAAAATTAATAAAATGTAACTTTGATATAACAACCATGTAAGGCCCACTATTATCACTGTTCATGTTTTAGAAAAATATATATTTTTCTCAAGTTTGCGCAGGGATCTCATAACTTTTTAATGGAAGCTTTAGTGGAAATTTAACTGAAGAAAAAAGTGTGAAGTTATTGCTAGAGATTAAGGAAAATATTTTTAAAAACCTTATACTTTTCCCTCCACCACAAGAGAAAACCTACATATAACTAACACTTGCGGTCACAAATAAATTAACAGAAAACGCACCAATAACTCAGTCAAACTAAAACTAAAATATATATAATAACTAAAATATTATCAAAGAGCAGCACTGATGTCTTCAGGTTTGCCGAACACTGTTCTTGCCCATGAAGACGCACAGGGTTGGCATTGTCTTTTTTTTTTTTATTTCTGAGAAATACTGCTATCTGTTATGTAATTACATTTCCCATAGTTATCGTATATGAGGAACGTGTAATTGTGAATTTATTTTCAGTGGCAATTACGTATATAACAAAGCATCGCATTGACGTGATAAACAGAAAGAACTGGAGGGGAGCAGGGGAAGGGTGGGGGTTGGTAGTTGTCGTACCTCTTACTGGCAACAAGTTGCTCGGAAGTGTACGGTTTAGCATACCTTCATCTTTGTTATAGTTCGTATTTTACATATACGTTAATAACAACCCGAATTCCTCAATAACTAGGAAACATAACATTTTATGGAAAAAATACTCATAATTTAAGTTGAAAACATAAAAGCACCGACACACACCGGAGCCATATTGAGATTTAAGTCTTTTGAATTTAGAATTGGTAAGTATATACAAATTTTTAAGAATGCTTGTGTTGATCCATTTTTTTCTAAATACATTTTTTGGTTTGAATACATCTCTAAATTTTTAATGGTAATCTATTAATCAGAAAACAATATGATAACCCTTACACAACCTAACAGTGTTTTTTAAAAATTCATTTCTAGTTATGATAATTATGTAGGTTATCATTTTATAGTATTCTTTTTGACTTCAATTAATTAATTACCCATTTACATGTTATTCTTTTTACAACAACTATTTCCACAAGATGAAATCATAAAATAATCCTATTGTGATTTGAAAGTTCTGTTTTATTGAAAACAGATTTCCAAATTCACATATGCTGTTTATACGATGTGTTAAATATTTTGACAAACTTATAAAGCCTAAGAAAACCATTTCACTGATTTACTTCAATAATGACACATCTGACACAAAGAAAAGTTTTGGTTTTATTTTGAAATGGACCTTTTCCAAAGATATTACCTAAGACAAGAGTTTCTTTCTCTACTATGATCCCTCTACAGAATGTCACTAAAGAAATATGTTGTCAAAAAAGTATCCTCGGACTATGGAATATGTCAAATACAATATTAAATAGCCTTTTTTTTTTTCTCACATGTGCCACAATTCCGGCAAAGTAGTGATATGTTTTCTTTAATATTGATAAATAAAGGAAGATGAAAATCTAGATAGTCCTTTATGAAAACTTAGTTAAGTTGCATCTATTTGAACCTCTCTCCATACATAACCCAAAAATATCAGCAAATTAGTTATGTTAGAAATAGTCAACCATATTATAATTCTACAATAATATTTTGAGGATGACAGTCCATATAAATCAAACTATAATATTAAATAAGAAGTTTTTTTTAGTTTGTTTTATTTTAACCATCTGAAAGTAAATTAGTTTAAAGATAATTATTATTAACAGTAATCAAGGGATATTTTCAACTTTCATATACTTACATAAACAGCTACCAAAAAAGGTATTTTGAAATGTTCAAAAATTTTGTTGATGGGAAGCATACAGTAAATTATGTAGGAAACAAACTTGGGGGCTTGAAAGATCACTAATCACCGTCAGTTCTTAAAATAATTACATCTAGAGTGCTTTTATAGGAAAATATGGTTATACTCAACGATAATTGAGGCATGGAAATGGAAAAGGCTGTACGTGCCAAGAAACTAGTTTTGAGAAAAACAGGTAGCTGGCCACGATTTTTGTTCTAAAAGTATGATAAAAAATTACTGCTTTAGGAATTAAACCGTTCAAGATAGGAACTTCCAGTAGTTACCAGTCAATTGGTGCTGGTTTCTTCATTGTTATCCTGTCAAAATCTCATTTTCGTATTTCTGACACTTGCAGCCTTTTCTATTTTCATGCCTCAGTTGCTTCAGATTCTAAGATAATTTTAAATTTATAAACGCACTTAAATCATTTGGTCTCTTCCAGTTTTTAAATAATGTTTCAGTAGATAAGTACTGAGTATTTTATATATTAATAAAAAACATTATTGTAGTAAAGTTTGAACATGGTATTTAAATTGTATAGAACATGGTTTTAATTGATATTGTATTTGAAGTGAGAAGGGAATAGTAATTATCAGCTCACACATAAATATGACTAGGAATTGCTTTATTCTGCAGAAATAATCAAAGATGAAACAATATTTTATCTTAATGTAATAGCATCGTTTTCCTCCATACTGTATAAAAAATAAATTTTAAAAATCAAACAAAAAATTAATTTTCTATGAAATGGAAAAAATGCTTTAATTTCAGTTCAATAAACCAAAGCCTAATAATGATATATTCTGTGAAAAAACTTTATCTTCCTATTTTAAACATTAATTCAAAATGATAGTTACTATCATTGGTATATCACTTTATCATTGAGCTATCATTTTGAATGATTTTGTTCATTGGTTTCGATGAAGTTTTATGGGAGGTATGACTTACCGAAGGAAACACACCATTAATAAATAATAGCTACCAACAATTTCCTACAGCTAAAGATGAAAAAATTACAAAAGCAGTTGTCCGCAGGCTTTCTGTGTTCCATTGGGACCACTTCTATGAATGCTCAACCAGCAATAATTCATTGTTAAAGGGTTAATAACTAGCAATCAGAGGGTACCAATTTACTAACTTTTGTATTGGCCTATTCTCACCTCACCTGGCATAATCTCCCTCCATTTTATGATATTATTTTTTCTGCCATCAAGTTATGATTAAATTTTAATGCAGTCCAATCTGAATGAAATCAAAATACTCTCCTTGAGCTAAATGTATTGCATAATAGCAGAGTTGAGCAGTAATCATTACATGAGTAATTTAATCACTTGTTTCAGTTGCACTACAATTAAACTAAAATAGCACTTAAGTAGTAGTCCAAAACATCAAAAATTAGTTGTTTTGAAGAACAATTACACTGAAATAAATCACTGTATTTATACTTAAGATTTTCAATTCAAATTACTTCTTGATGCAAAGTAATTGCAATTACAATTTCTGCATGTCACTAAGTGATTACAATTTCAACTACAACTACATTTAATTTAACTCTTATGTGAATTCAGTTTATTTGAACATATTTCTTATAGTTATAGTCCCACAATTACAGTAGTTACTCAAGTAATGGCAATTTTTCCTAACTCTGCTTAGTAATACAAGAATATTTAAGGATACAAATACTAGATTTCCAATCAGTAGCATATTTTTTTTATTAATGTTTTGTGCTATATTGTCAACACATTTAAGCCATTATTATAGAATAAACGTTTCCATTTTTTACAGTTTACCTTACAGTTTCAATATATGTGTATATTACATTCATTCTTATTTGTATGTTCTTGTTACAAGCTATTTGTTTGTTGTTGCCAGTTTAAAGAGATGACTCCTATCCAGCCAATGAAGAGGGTCACTACCCTATGCCATGGTATCACCTTCAACAAAATGTTGTCTGGTGCAGCATATGGAGCAGAAGCCAACATTTATAGACCTTTGACTATCGGTGACATGGAGCTAAACACACCACAATGTCTTCTACTGGCACTGCTCCACTCATTGGTGGAAGGAGATGTTATGTCTTCTATATTGCTGGCTGACATCTGTCATCGAGTTGAGAAGCTACGCTCAAAACATTACAAAGTATGGCTTTTGGAAGACTTTGTTTTCCCTCAAAGTGACCTAGAAAATGCCATGGCCCTCTTTGTCAAGTTAGTAGGTGATGGCATCCTGAAGTTACCGACTCATGTGATGAAAATAATGGCCTCTCTAGCCAACAAGTATAGGATCTCTGGTGTCCAGCTAAGAAAATTATCCGAGGTATCTATTTCAATTATTCAACATTTGTTTGTGAAATAGTTATATTAGGGACTATCTCTTACAAAGCCAACATCTTTTTGGTTTTATTGTTTGCTTTAACAATTTTGCTTCGCGAGTCATTTTTCAGGATCCACAGTCTTTAGAGCAATGAGGAATTTTGTAATTTTTATAAATTATTCATGCAATATTTTTTTCAATATTTTAAGACCTTTAAGATTAATGAATTATTACTTAATCCTTTATATGAAAATTTAATTGACTACTCAATTGGGCACTCACATATTGAGTTTTTGTTAATTTTGTTTTTAGTATTCTAAGGTTGGTTATTAAGCTATCAATATTGCTAGACAAGAAGTTTAATTAGAAGTGGCTCATTACTGGTGGAAGGGTTTGAGAACCGTTTTGACTCTAAGAACGGTTTGAAATGAAATGACACTGTAGGAAATTTTGTTCTGCTCAGAATGATTTTAAAAAGGACAGAGGCTGTGGGCTATTTTATTCTGATTAGAATATGAATATGTTTAGATTTTGTTCCATTCCATTTTTATTTCATTGCAACATCCATCCACTCTATTTAAGATCCTTTTGACGGATTAAAAGGTCTTTATGTTTAATTACAATAAGAACAAGAAATGGATCATATCTTTTCCATCATTGTGGGATTTGTGTTCATTGGCGGATCTATAGAGGAGAGTCGCTCCTCCTCTACTGAAAAAGAGAAAATTTTATAGTGTTTCCTCTGTATTTTCATTCTAAATGAAATAGGATTAGTTTCATAATGAAAAAGTATTTTTTTATATTTTGAAACTTATTATTTCTAAATTATGTGCTGCAGTGGTGATAATGATGATTGCCACTGGAATGAAATTTTGGTTTACTACTACAACATTACATAACATAAATGTACAACTTTATGTTATTTTATGTACGTAACATTAAACTTATTTAAACTCGGTCTAAACTATATAGTATTTTCAAAAATAAGAGGTTTTTTGCGAGTGTTTTTTCTATATTAAGCTTCCTTGTTTCATTTAGTTTGTAAACATCATTTAGTCCATTACAGGAAATCAACAGCAATATTTTTTCTGCATTGTCACCATTAGTTGAATATTTTTTGAATACTGAAGGGTTTATTTTTTATAGTCTAGTAGGTTGATCAGTCCTCATTATCCGGAATTATCATCTTGATTTCAATCCTTTTATAGTCTGGCAAGTGGGCTTTGTGGTCCTTTTTGCGAACCCCTGGTGGCTACCTTGAAGTTACTGCTGTGTAGTAGTCAAGGTGGAAGTGTCAGAAAGATTCATTTGTCTGGACTGCCAAGAAATAAATATCTAATGCCCCTGGGTAGGAATCAAACCCACAATGTTTTGAACCGTGCGCTCTGGGATCCATGCCCTGACGTGCACAGCTGTCACTTCCCTTTATAGATATACCTAATCCAATAGATACAAACTTGCAAACAATGCTAATTTACAAAAACTTGTTTTATTGATTTCCAAAACTTCAGTCTATCACAATTTGACAATGTAGTATCATATTCCTCTTTTAGTCTTATAGTAAAATATTGTATTGGGATATAAATATAAAATAGAAGATGGAATATTTAACAGATACTGGGAATATTTTTTTCTTTTTTTTCATTGGCACAACAGACTGTGGAGGTCCAAGGCCTCGCGTGATGTACTCAAGAAATACATCGCGCGTTTCCTGACATGGTTTTCATAGAGTGGGTCTGTCACTCCCACGCCTATATTTGTGAGTGCCGCCCATTTGCTAATGAGCCTCACAAATGCCCGGGGGAGATTGTGAGTGAGAATTCCATAATTTTTATTATGCATTTTTATTATATTATATGGCCAGGCTCGAACTCACAATCAATGGGTTGGCAGACAGACTAGTTACCACGCTGCTACCACCGTCACCACCGACACACACTGGGAATATAAAATAAAATAATCAGACCTCCTCTTGCTCTCAGGAGCATAGTAATAACAGTATCATCACTTTATAGAACTTAACTTAACATTAAACTCGGTCTATACTGAATCCTTTATTTTAGAATTTTAAAATAAGAGATGTTTTGATGGAAGCGTTTTTTTTTTTTTTTATAAATTAAGCTTCCTCGTTTCATTTAATTTGTAAACATCCTTTATTTAATTGAAGAAAATCAACTGCAATATAGATGCTACAATCCCATTACTCCCAGAAAAATCACATTTTTATCATTCAGAAAATCATAATGTTCACTAAGAAATCACTCTAAAAAATTAGAGTTTCCAGAAAAAATCAGAACTATAAATATTTTAGTGTTCTCAGGGTTTATAGACCTGGAATACTGGGAAAAGTATGAAACTTTTTGAAATTGTCAGTGAATCCAAGAAAAAACCTAAAAAAAAAAAAAAAAAATAAAACTGTTGCAGTGAGAAACTGCACAGATAAAATTCAAAAATTTTGTGAATTATTATGTAAGGGTTGACCTATTAACTTATGTATTTATTACATCAATAAATAATAAAACATTTCATAATCATTATAACAACCCTAAAAAAAGTGCCAAATACATATAAGAATTCAATTTTTCTTTCAATCATAATTTAAATATCTCGGTCTTAATGACGAACTCTTATGATTAATGATTCTCAATTATGATGACTAATTTTCACAGGTCGTTTATTTAAATCGATTTCTTATTCTGCGTTCTTCCCTTAGATGGCCATATCAGGGTTTAAAATGAGGAATTCCATGGAACCATGGTTATAGTCCTAAGTCTTTTTCTAGGCTTCCATAGAGCATCTCAGTTGAAGAGAGCCACATCAGTCTCCTTTGCTCGTAAAAAAGCTTGCACGTGTGGAGAATGTGCTTGGCATTTTACTCACCTTCTCTACACTCGCTGAGAGGACTGGAGCCAACTTGGAACTTTTGGAAAGGTGGCATCTGAGACGGTTGTGCCTTGTCCGTAAGCGAAAAATGAGGACTTGTTCTCATTGTGTTAGTTGGTAGATCCATAGCTCCCAATCCATCATGGCCTAATGGCGGTTTTATTATGCATTTTTATTTCATCGAGGTTGAGGTCACAGTCTAACTATGGACTCAAGACCACCCCCTCCTTGGCCAGCTGGTCTGCCCTCTTATTTCTAGGGATCCATTGCAGGATGACTCTCCCATGTATGATCGTGAGGCTTTCAAGCTCATTGGCTATTTTTCTTAGGCCTTTTCCCCACTTCAACATGAGGGTCTGCAATGCTGATGCTACATCAGTAAAGAACACATTTTTTGAATTTTCTTGCCTATTTATTTAATGTCCTAAGCAGTTTCAACGCTTCACAGATAGCTTCTTGCTGAGCCTAATAATTCAAAGAAGTAAAGCCAGTTGGAACAACCTTTTCAATAATATTCCCTGCAGGAAACTGTAAATAGATACCAGCCCCTTCGTTTATTGTTTCTTTTGTGGCCAACCTATCAGTATATAACCGAGTCCACTCGTCTTTTGGGTATTTGCTGTTTATGTGCTGCAGGAAACAACATCTCATAAGGTCCTCAGTACCATAAGGTAGGAGTATTCTTGCTTTTGATACAGGGATGGCTAAAACAATTCGTGGTGTTAAAGATTCAAGCCAAGGAGGACTGACTACCTTCTATTATGTTTGATCATTCTATGGGCACTTTTTTTTCATGGACTTCAGAAGCCAACTTTGAGAAGGTATGAGAATGTTTTGCCACTTTATTCAGATAATATTTCTTTCTGCTACCCTTTTTTGAAAGAGATGGTTCAGGACAGCCTTGGCATTTGCATTTAGATGCAGGCTTTTCACATCCCTCCGGTCCACCATTGAGGGAAGCTTTGTTAGGGTTTCCATTTTGCCAATTGGTATGCACTTAATTGCTCCTGTCATAATCCTTAGTCCCTAATTTTGTACAGTTGAGACTTTTCAGAGGTTCGAGGCAGCAGCAGTCCCACAGCTAGTGATTCTGTATTCAAGAAATCGAATTCTCTAACGATTTTCTCTTTTACATTTGAGCAAAATCAAAATATAAGGTTCTTAATGAACGAAAAATATGATGATGTAAACTTTCATCACAATAATTTTAATATAGAATAGCCGTTTCCAAGGTTTTTGAAAGTCAAAGATTGGTGAATGTTGTGGCGTTACGACCATCATTTTGATCACAATTTTGGTATTAAATTTGTAGTAGAATTTAATGTTTTTATATTTCTGAATATGAAAGTTTCTGCTAGGAATCACCAATTATTTTACATCCTATCGTGAGTTCGCTCTGGGAGCAGAAAAAATATTTTATATAATTTTAGCAATATTTTATATTATTGTTTTCTGCCTCTGCTCTGTATGAATTTAAACTTTATTATATACCAATCTATTCATGTTTTGTGTAAAATTAAAATATGATAGTTTTCTCTTGAAATCACAATTTTTGGGTTATAAATAAATAAGTTGAAAAAAAAAGTCCAAAAATTTTATGTTTGAACATTTTTTTTTTAATGGTGAAGGCCCCTATTCAATCATTCATGTGTCTTATTTATGTCTAATATTACTATATGAATTATTGATAAAACATTTTATAACTACTTATAAATCACAGATATTAAGGTGAAAATGATAGTAGTAGTATAATTTATAATCATTAGAATTTAATGTATACCTGATAAGGTAAAAAATATTAATAATAATGTTGGTTCGACTAAATTTTCCTTGGTCTGGGAAAATTAGAAAAAAAAATTTGGAGAAGTCGGTGAATTTCTTCAAGTCATTTTTCTACGCACCCTTTGTTCCATAAGTTGATTTTAAGTTAAGCATCTTTTTCCAGTAGTAGGCATCTTTGTGGTTCAGAACTAGACTCTACTGGCTACTACTGGAACTATTCATTATCTGAGAAAACCTCCATTACTTTGTTGTTTTACAACAACTTATATGCATTGTTTAGTGAATAAAGTGAAGTTGGTTTTTTTGGTTTCTAAATTTCCTATAGTAAGTACTTGTACCGAATCCTGGAAAAATAAGCTTTTTGATGACTAAATGGAAGACATCTTTTTTGTATAGAAATCAAAACTTCCACAAGCAAATAAATAGTTCCTTAATCAAGTAAAAAGTATCTAAGGAGGCTTTAGTGAACTAGAATGAGGATGTACAAAATTCTATCTTGTACTGACTATGGAAAATGATAGTATCAGGTGTTGGTGGTCTCCTTCTCAGCTCAGTGTGCTTCTGTTTAAGTATACAGATTAAGCTAAAAATGGGAAGAAGCTGACTTACAGATAACAAATAAGGCAGTTTTGTCCCAGGTGCTAATGACGTCACCTCCACAGATTTATGAGTATCTTACACTCTAAAGAGATAACAAACTTTCTTTTCAAAGAAAATTTTGTGAAAAAAAAATGATTCATAATTAATTAATTATTGTATCATTAACAATATTTTATTTATTATCTTCAATTTCAGCTGTTGTTGGCTATAGTCAGTGAGATTGGGAATGGTAGATGAACTGAGGATGGTGGGAGAGGGTCTAGAAGACCTAGACCAATGGCTTCAGTGTGCTGCCTTATAGGCTTGAGGTTACCTTATCTAACCTGTTTTCTCATTTTAATCATTTAAAACCTCAGTTTCCTCATTTTAATCTTTGTTACAAACCAGTTCTCTATGGTCTAAGTGTTCTGTTATTATTTTATTGAATAGTCAATAATACTGATAATACAAGTATCCAGAAGCAGTTGTGATTCTGACAGATTGAAAACTGATGAAAAGAAAAAATGGAACAAGGTTTTACATTTGATTTTGAGTTTAAAGTTTAGATTGGCTGTTAGGATAGCCATCCCAACCACTTTAAGCCATCCTCCATCCCAAATCTCGCTAGTTAATTCATTCATGCTAATATATGAACTATTGATATAGTGAATATAAAGCATAAATTTTACAAGTAATTCAATATTTTTGTTTCAGGAATGCCGCTGCGATTTGGCAATCCAACTTGAAAAAGCAGTCACCAACAACAAACCCAGAGATATTTTTGAACTAGAGAGTGAAGGAGCAGATGTACGTGGGCTGACTCAGTCTGGGGATAGCCTTCTGCATTTGGCTGCTAGGGTTGGCAGCAGTACCTGTATTACAGCTCTTGGTATCCTCAATGCAGACCTGGAAGTTGTGAACTCTAGTAATGCCACTCCCCTGGAGGAAGCTGTAAGATACAATAATGCATGTTCGGTTAAGGCTCTAATAATGGCTGGTGCTAATTTTAGTAAGTGTCTGTTTGGAGATAACACTTACCTCCATATTGCTGCCACTAGAGGTCACAATAAAGCTCTAGAAGCACTGTTAGAAGGAGGTATGTACATAAACAAAAAGAACCGGTTCGGTGAAACACCATTAGTCCAAGCTGTTAGAGCAGGTAATGATCAAGGTATTGAGTTATTACTGGAGAAAGGTGCGGATTCAAGTGTCCTACTAGATCTCAGATTGACAGATGAAGAATCCATTGTTCATACAGTTGCTCGATCAGGAAATGTCAAAATTCTGAAATTATTAAAAGATAGAAAAATGCCAGCTAACATACAAAATCAAAATGGTCTAACACCATTGCATGTCGCTTGTATTGCATGTCACACACCTTTGATTGTAAGAATGCTTCTCAGAATGGGTGTTGCAGTGGATTCACAAGATAATACAGGCACCACTTCTTTGATGATTGCTGTGAGATATTCTAAGGTAGATGTTGTAAGTTTACTGTTACTGAATGGAGCTGATCCAGAGATCAAAGACAGAGATGGTCGGACAGCACTTCACTATGCTGCAGATGGAGGCTGTGGTGGGTCAGTGACCACTCTGTTGGTCGCTGGCGCCAATGTGAATAACCAGGATAATAAAGGCCACACTCCGGTCTTCATAGCAGCTCTAAATAACAAAGCTATTCTACCGCTGCTAGTACAAAGGGCTAACCTGGCTCTGCGGGACTCCAATGGTGAAGGGATAATACATCATGTTGCCCGTAGTGGACACATTGAGGTTATGACAACACTACTTGATGCTGGAGCAGCAGTAGATATGATAAGTCAAGACCAATGCACTGCCTTACATCATGCTGCCCGGGAAGGATATACTCCTATAGTTACAGCACTGCTTGATGCTGGGGCAGCAGTAAATATGGTAGGTCAGGAACAGAGTACTGCCTTACATCATGCAGCTCGGGGAGGGCATACTGCAGTGGTGAGAATCCTAATTGATGCTGGGGCAGTGGTTGATATGAAAGATAAATATCAGAAAACTGCCTTACATCATGCAGCACAGAGTGGGTACACTTCAGTGGTAATAGCGCTGCTTGATGCCAGGGTAGACGTGGATTTGCAAGATCATAGTCAGTGGACTGCCTTGCATCATGCAGCATCGGCAGGACACACCGTGGTGGTGATGGCTCTTCTTGATGTTGGAGCATTAGTTAATATAAAAGATCAATACCAGAGGACTGCCTTACATCATGCAGCATCAGGAGAAAACATTGAGATAGTCAAAGCCCTAATTAATGCCCGGGTGGACCTTGATCTGAAAGATCAGAGTAATTGTACTGCCTTACATTATGCAGCTGAGAGAGGAAACACTGCAGTGGTGACCCAGTTGCTGAATGCCGGGGCAGCGGTAGATATGATTGGTAAAGACCAGTGCACTGCCTTACATTGTGCTGCACGGGAAGGGTGCACTGCTGTAGTAACAGCTCTGCTTGATGCTGGAGCATTAGTGAATATACAAGACAAATACAAGAAGACTGCCTTACATCATGCAGCATGGGAAGGACACATCACAGTGGTGACAGCACTACTTAATGCCAGGGCAGTGGTTGATGTTAAAGATCTATACCAAAAGAGTCCCTTACATCTTGCAGCAATGGGAGGACACATAGCTGTTGTGAGAGCTCTGCTTGGTGTCGGAGCGGTGGTGGATATTAAAGATCAAAATCAGAAGACTGCTTTACACCATGCAGCAAGGGAAGGACTCATGACAGTGGTAAATGTTCTTCTTGATGCTGGTGCTGAGGTGGATATGGCAGATCAGTACCAGTGGACTGCCTTGCACTATGCAGCAGAGAGAGGACACATTGCAATAGTGACATTACTATTGGATTATGGGGCAAACCCAACAGCCAAAGCATATAATAGTAGGACACCATTAATGGAAGCATCTATTAATGGCTCCTTGGCTGTGGTGCAGATGCTCGTCGACCGTGGTGCAGCAGTTAATACTCGGACTGACAGTGGGCGGACTCCCTTAGGCTGGGCTATCAATTACAACTGCAGAGCTGTTGCAGACTACCTCAAGTCCAGAGGTGGAATCGAGTGATGTCAACTGGTTGGTTTGTTGAGTCGGCCAGGGTAGAGGCTGAATTTTAGTATAAACTTTTATTGATTTTAATCTGTTTTTGAAAATAATAAAAGCTTATTTACAAAAAAATTCCTTAGTATGTAGATCGAATATTTTATTGTGTTATTAATAATATATAATTATGTATATTAATATACCATTCAATATATATTGTTATTGTTATGTTCATATTTATTTTTCCTATTAACTCACCACTAAGATGTTTCAAGAAGCATCGGATACTAAGTCTGTTGGCTAAAAAGGTCAGCAATTCGCCATCTTTTTAAGGATGTTATAAGTGATTTCCATGGAGTATATTATAAGTAGATATATGTATAATATACACCATGGGTATATATATATTTAAAACACAACTTAAAATTTAAATGATACAATAAAATATCAATTAAACATTAGGTTAAAAAAAAATATAACATTTTTATAAATGTCATAAGATATTTGATTGTTGATATTCCAATCGAAGTTCTTATTTGTTAATGTGATTTCTTCTTGATGGGTCTACTCAATAGTTTTCCATTTCACTACTTCACTTGTAGTGCGTTATTAAGTAACAAAGTACTTATTAGATTTAATTAAATATTTCCCTGTTTACCTTCTATCTAGGAAATTATTATATTTGACTCTGTAATTTTTATAAATTAGCAAAAACATTTTACTATATTTTAAAAATAAATCAACTTTTTCTAATCAGATTTATACACTTCTTGTTATTTTGATTTATTTTAATCCTCCAATTTCAACACCATTCTTCAAGGGTTGTTAAATGGGATTGGAGAGTTGCAATTAAAGAGTTATTAAGTATGTGCACACATGTGTCAAGGGCATTAGTGGTGAGGATAGTATTAGGATTGGTTGGGGATGTCAGCTGTATAGACTGTGTTGAGTATGGATCCCAGGATTCTACTTTGAAGATCGTTACTGTTGGAGGACTGAAGAGAAGAAGGATCATGATGAGGAATGATTCGATTTGTTACCAATCTTCCCTCTACGCCACAACCCCTGATGAAGACCTGAAACTCAGGTCGAAACGTCGGCATAAAATAAATAAATATGGTTTTGTTTATTTATGTTGTTCTTTGCTGACCGCACCCCCCCCCCCCCGACAAACTTCTTCAAAAAAATTCTATTATTTTTAAAGATGATATAGTTTACTATGCTGTAACTTATAATTACCTAATTTAAACAGTTCACTTCATATAAACATTTGTCATATGAAAGGAAGATTCATGAAGGTTGAAGGAAACTTCACAACCGGTGGTTTAGTAATAGTACTTCTTTAAGAAGTATTGAACCCCTGACCATTCGTGGGTTGTAGCTGTATAGATTTTAATCTTCTTTTTTTTAAAGTATAAATAAACGAGAATTACGAAAAGGTATTATACAATTAATGATAACCGGAGTAATAACA
This sequence comes from Halyomorpha halys, assembly GCF_000696795.3. Lineage (NCBI taxonomy): Eukaryota > Metazoa > Arthropoda > Insecta > Hemiptera > Pentatomidae > Halyomorpha > Halyomorpha halys. The sequence continues at coordinate 569,075 of NW_027110435.1, forward strand.
AATAAAAAAGAAATGTAAAAAAATAGTACACACTATAATACGGGAAATAAAAATAAAATAAAGGCTAAGAAGAAAAGAAAATAATGAACAAAATAGGACACCCACCGAATGGAGGTAAACACAAGAATGAGCTAGAGGTGGATGAGAGGTACCAACAGGATAGAGGAGTCTGGTACTTATCCTATATACAGTGCTCTTACATGGCATATAAAAGTCCACATACATTATATAATACACGTTCACATACAAAGAAAACATAATTGTTTTCTTGCATAAAGAGAATTTAGGCTTATGTGGGGATAAAGACTCTAGTATGTTTTTGTGCTTTCAGCATAGAAAGCTTCAATTGTTCTACATGAACAGTTCTACGTTTTTTTGGGTCCTGCATGGACCCTGGTAGTGTTGCACCTCTTTGCCTCTATTGGTCCCTTGCGGCGATAGATAGTCGTCCTGATCCGGAATTTCCCCACAATATCCCGGAAGTTAATGTTCCGGCGCGCACCGCGCTTAGACTTTTTACCCTCTATCTTGTTTTTAACTTAATCCCAAACATCGTATAGTGCTTCTCTGTTATGAATAATTTCCCAGTAATCTTTTCCAATAATCCCGCCTCACTAACAGAACTTCGAAAGGGGAAACTCCGTAACTACATGTATGAAATGGTTATAAGCCTCAATCGTTCTCACCATCGCGTCGTCGGGCTCTAACCCCTTGTCCAACTGATAGACTCGGGCCGTTTGTAGCGGCGTCGGTTTAAACCATTCTGTGGTGGTCACATGAAATGAAAACTTGACCTTCCACCATGGTGAGGATAGAGTGGTAACCTGTAGATAACCACTCCTCTCCGTATGTCAGAATGACCAGGAAGAGGGTTATAAAGAAAAAAAACTAATAGACCCGCAAGTAATTATTTATAATATGTGTTGTCATTCGATTCTCCACCCTTGTGTTTCTGGCATCCCGAGGTGCCAGACCAACTCCACTGCTTTTATCTCGTCCCGAATTGCTGCATTGACGAATTCCCTGAAATCCGACCAGAAATTTCATAAAATTAGAACAACGTGCCTAATGCCCCTGGTACTACATCGGCTCATCTGTCCCTGATTCGAATGCCATGTCCACCTTGTATCCCTTCTAGGTTAAGGTGTCCATCTGCGGATCGACTGACGCCATGTCCGTAGTTGGAGTTTCATCTTTTATGGCTTAATCATATCTGGCGCTCAGACAAACAACACAGCTCCTTATTATTTCCAGGAGCGTTCGTTTTATAGCCCAGCAAAAATATTTTGGTCACAGGGCCTGGATCTTCAATGTGATTCGTCGTGCCCTGGTGATAGGCAAGAGTTACGTCCTTCTGTTGTTCTATGCCCCACAATGTGTCCTCTAGCCGTGTGCAACGAAAGAATGTTTGATCTACTCCCAACTGTTCCGTTTATCATCTATGATTGCGTCCACTTTTTCTATTTCCGCCGGTCTTCCTTCGGTCGCATTCTCGTCCACTGATGACGGTCCCACCTAATCCGCCTACGCGTTTTGATTACTTCCCTCCCAGGCGTCCATTCTCGCAAAAATTACCGCAGATCCCCGGACGGTTCACTGTAGTTGAGCACGATAATCAGTTTTCTTTCTCCGGCCTATAGACTATTTCGATGTTGTATTTGGAAATGAGTTCCTTCCAGCGGGTAACCTGAGCTGAGAATTCTTTCAGTTTCCCCACCCAATGTAGAGGCTGATAATCCATCCGAATCCTAATTTTTCTTCCAAATACGTAGGGACGGAAGAGTTCTACGGCCCATACTTTAGCTTACAATTCCCTTTCTAATGCGCTGTAACGAGTCTCCGCATCTGAAGTCACCAACTAATGTATGCTATCGAGCGCTCCGCCCCATCTCCTTCCTGGAACTTCCATTTCTTGATCTGGCCTGGTCCGTTCTCCTTTCACCTGTGCCTCTTTCCCTGTCGCCTTCCTTCTGCTCTCTCTTTCTCCAAGGCATCATTGTGTTTCCTAGGATTGGTATACATCACTACTCCATCCTCCGTTGTCTGTCTCCATTCCTGAGTCTTCTTCCTGGACGCGGGCATCTATCATTTCTTGCACACACTCGACAAACGTGCGTTTCCGTGATTTCCACCACGAAAGTGGAAATCATTAACGGCATCTAGTGGCCTCTAGAGTAGCTTCCTTCCCTTACGACCTGTGTCACCAGCTAACCAGAGAAGTCGAGATATGATTGTTTTGCTGAAACTTACATGAGTTACTCTCGGATATAAAGGAAAAAAATATATCCGATACCTCCCAAATACGGAAAACCACTTAACAAGACTATAAGCTTTCAGATTTTCTTATAAACACGCGATGTCTCCAAGGGTCAAAGTAAAATCGTAAAATATTTATTTTTTCATATCCTTACTAATAGCTGCACACTCATAACTAACCATAGGTCATCAACTCATTCTCTAAATTACTTCTGATTGACATAACATTTATGAAATTGAATATGGGTGCGGAAAGTAGTGCGAAACCTTATTACCAGATTTTTTTACACCAATAATAGTAAACTTTATCGACCCATTTACCCAAAATAATCTATGAACCCACATTTCAGTACGATTTTGACTTAAAGAGTTATGGTGGAGGGGAAAAGGGATATCACTACAGGGGGGAGGAGGTAGGGGGTGCCTTTTCTCAATAATCTAGGAACACGAAATGTTGGGAAATTTGAAATTTAAAACCTACTACAAACTGCAACAATCGTCAAACATTTTGGATTTAAAACTAATTATTATTACAGTAGAATTCTGATAATTTAGCCGCATTTGCTGATCCCAATAAAATCTCTTTATAATTTGAATAAAAAGAATGCATACCTATCCCTTCTTTAATTTGTATTCCCTTCTCCCCCCCCAGAAAAAAAATCATAGGTACTTGTATTTTTGTGGAGTGAGAGGGAATCCTTTCTGTTTCACATCTGCTCTGACCATAACTGCATATCTGAAAATAGGTTTGAATCATGTACCTACCACTTGTTTGTCAAAATGCTTTCTGATCCCAAGAAACAGTGGAACAGAAAATTTCTATTTAACACTGTTTATATTTAGTATTTTTTGCTGAGACAGTAGAATAAAATCACAAGTATCAGACAGAAATTTTACGTTTTTGTTAAATTTGGATGCCAACTTTCTAAATTCATGGATTCTTAGAAGCTGAATTTCTGGAACTAACTACTGGTCTGACCTCTTTCAATTTTTTATAAGAAAATATATTTAACCCAGTTTCAGAGTAAAAATATATTTAAAAACATTAATCTTTATTAGTTATGAATGCAATAACAATTATAATTAATTTAATAATTTAACTTAAGACTCTCCTGCTCGTTTTTTTCTTTCTCCAGCCCTATCGCTATGTAGTTTTGTCACTTGCTCAACTTTAATCTCATATATTCAACTAAAAATCTGTCCCAGTAACACACACAACACCAATTTTATACACACCTGTCTAATATTAGATATTTTATGATATGAAGTTTAAAATGAGAGTTTACAGGTTTCTATTAACAAAATTAGCTAAGAAAAAGGGTAACAAATTATTTATAATGTATGAGCACCAATAACAGACACCTGTGTATGCCTATGTTTACCTATTACTGATACAATTAATGTTTCAGGTGTGAGTATCAGATACCCCTAACTTTCAGTTTAATTTTATATATAGATGGAAAATAAAATCAACAAGTTCCAAAAAAAAATGTAATCAGGTCAGAATACAGAGAAACTGAACAAAATGTCAATAGAACCTATAGAAAAATGGGTCCATTAGGTGGATCATCTCTTACAATTAGAACCAAAAAAGAAAACCTGTAGCCCGCCTAAGATCCTAATTATTTGAATATCAATTTAAAAGTTTCTGTTTCTAGTATGCAGTCTGATACCGGTTGCTTTAAGTAATTATTGCACCACAGTAATACATAAACTGAGATATAAGGCAAAATTCGGGCAATGATTGTGGAAAGGAAGGTAATGAGAAACTAGTACGCTGGCTTCTGGTAAACTGGGAGTCATTCATCCAAGTGATGATAGAAAGTTTCAGGTAGATTATAAATGGCTGAAATTTCAACCAGTGTGCATTCAGCTTCTGAACTATCAAAAGGTTTTTTTTTTTTTGTTATTATTTTTCTCTGCTAAACTCCATTCCCTAAAAGAGAAAAAAAATTCCATAACAACAAAACAAGGAACTAAAGAAATTAACTAAATTTATATGCCCCAACAATATGGTCCATCTGATTCCGCAAAAATAATTTTTGTTTTTTAAATTATATTTTGTTTAACCCTATAAAATAAGTTATTGATATTACTGCCAGATAGTACATGTACTGAAGAAGCGTTTAAGGTGAAACCAAACAATACATGCTACTCTGGTTTATAAACCAATCACATCCCTGCAGTAATAACAAACAAAAAAAAAATCACCAAATACATTAAAACATAATTACACCTGAAACAGCACATCTAAATTTAAAAAAATAGATACAGAATTCATGGGAATTATAACCTTTTAATACCCCCAGCCCGCATATGGGTTGATATACTAACCATATTACTGCAGTAATAATACACCATAAAAAAAATCACCAAGTTTTTATATATTGTATTAAGACTCTTAATACCACATTACAGTGCAAAAAATGTGAAAAAGAAATTATGGTCTATAAAGGTGTTACAGTAATATAGACTTACGTTTCAAACTGGATAGAACATTTCATTACAATACAGTTTAAAATTTGTAGACTTCATATATCATTTGAAGAGAAGAGGTTAGCAAATAGTAGAGATATGAAAAAAATCTCAAAAACATTTGAGAGGAACCATTATGTTTTGTTGGAAACTGCCAAAAATACTAAAAATCAATTCAATACCGTACTAAAAATCAATACTTCAGCACCAGACAAATCAGACTTTTAAAAAAAGTATTCCTCACAAACGTCTTTAATGAGCCTGAAAAAAAATAAATATTTTTTTACCATAATCACAGAACCTAATATTCATCACAAAAAAACTGTTTATTTAATTTTAAATAAAATAAATTCTACAATTATAAACAATTAAGCTGAAATTCAATGATATAATAAGTAATGTATGCTTACATATAAACATACAGACACACACATATTACAGTTGACATAGGCATCATATACATTATTACATTATATACATAGGCATAAATATATAGGCTATTTTTAATATTTATTAATTAGTAAATGTTACAAAGATAAACATATGTCACAAAATCTTTAATTTAGTAGTAATAGCTGCAAGTGGGGCCCTGCTCCAAAGTTGCTTCTGAAACAAATCAATACATAATTTCAACACAAAAATTATGAACTGATACAAATAATAATTGGAAAAAATATATACAAAAGAAAACATAACACTTGTATTTTATACAAATAGAAAAATCAAATGCTAAATAGATTAATTAAAAAATATCATAATGTAGATGATCGAAATTATTAAACTTATAAGTAAACTATCTTAAACTAAACATAAATATTGTACAATGAAAAAATATATTAAATGAGTAATTAAAAATTCATTGAGCTATAAGCTCTAATATTGAATATATATTCAGTGACAAATAAGTTTATTGAGGAGATTCTGCATCAAGAATCACAATAATACTGCATATAAATTTGTCTCTTTGAAAGTCCATTTATTGCAATCTGGATAAATGTAGTGATAATGGCCCAGCAGTGGAGATATTAATAGGAAACAGATTAACTGAATGAAGATCTTGGTTTGCTCAATAATCAGGAAGATTTGGGGTTTATTGTAAATCTGTGGTTTCACTATATGCAAATAGAAGGCCCTATGAGGCTATACAGTGAGGCCATTGTTTCCCATGAAGGGAAGAGAACCTGAGCAACAGACTAACTACAACTTGGTCTAACATTTATCAATTCTCAACTTGTTATAAAAGAACATCTAACCAAGATCAGACACAGCTTTCAAACACTAACCTCTCATCAACTACCAAGTATAGAAAAGTTTATGTATGGCAATAGAATTTTTAATTTTACAACATTAACACAAAAATTGTATGCATTTTTCTTTCCCCTTCCCCCAAGAAACAACAATCAGAGTTACTCACTTTGGGGAGAAAATATCTGGTAATGTTAGTCATAGAGTAAACTGCAGTGACTGATGCCACAATACACTGAGGTGGTTCAGAAACAAGTCGTTGAATGATAAACTTAGCATTACCTGGCAGTTAATAATAAACATTTAATCCTATCCCAAACTCTCCAATCTCATATCACAACCCTTGAAGAATGGAGTCAAAATTGGAGGATTAAAATAAACTCTAACAAATCCCATCAAATAATCTTTACCCTTTGTTGTAAACCTACTAACTGCTCAACAATATCCTTTAACAGTGTTGCTCTTACTCTTGTCACACAGATCCGCTACCTTGGAATACATCTGGACAAATGACTATCTTGGAATCCTCATATAAGACTGAAAAGACAGGAAACTGCACGTTGATTCCGACTATTACAATATTGACTGGACAAATGGTCTAAACTTTCAATCTATTAAAAAAGACTAATCAACATGACTATAATGAGGCCTATCTGAACATACAGAATTGAGCTTTGGGGCTCCACTAAACCTAAGAATTCCTGAATTCTTACTGAACCAGACATCAATCCTTCTATTATAAACTCACTAACCACCCAAACCCACTGGTTTCTAACCTTGCTTTCTCTTTCATTCCATTCCTAACAATCCTCGGAGGCGCCTAAAAGAAAAAGGCCTCTAGAACTTCTAATGTAGAAATGTTATAAGAGTACTGCCAATGGGTAGTATCTCTACAGGCCTGTATCTGACCATTGTAATCAAATAACCAATTTATTAGATGTATTTTTATGTAAATGTTGATAAATAAATTTCTAAAAAAATTCTATACAACAGTAAATAAATATAAATCATAAAAACCTAAAACTTACCTGTCTAGGATTAAGAATTTTTTCACACTTGAATTTGTCAAATTCAGACTCTAAATTCCTAGTGCAGGTACGAAGTTTGGAGTCAGTATTCCCAAATGTTTCCTTTGGAATTATAGGACTCTGAGATCTATCATTAAACGACATCAACCGTGGCCTTTTGGAACTTGGGCTGTAATAAAAGATTAATTACAATTACTATTAAAGTTAATAAAACAATTAAGTAAACCTATTAAATTAAATATATGTATATATAGTTGACTGTAAAAATTGATATATAAGAAGATGGTCAGGGTTGCGGTCAAAAGTGAAACAAAAATAGTTTACAACTGACCATCTTCTTATATATTAAATTAAATATAATAAAAATCCGTGGATTTTTACCATAACTGAATAATTTTGGAAGAATTGAATGAAATAAATGAAATAATTTAAAATAGAACATTCAAAAGCAATGAGATACGTGTATACCAAGATATCAATTTAAAAAAAAAGAAATAATAATCTAAACAAATTATCTCACAACTCAACAAAAGTAATATAATCTTCTGATTCCTTTTTTGTCTAATGCAATTTTTAATAAATGAAAAACTAATTTTAATTGTGGAACACTTATGCTAGTCCCCTATGAACAACAAGATTGCACTATTCAAGACATTTTTGTCTGGCATGGGAATTTAATTAAATGACAAACTAAAAGACAAATAATAAATAGGCAAAATAAAAATTGAAAATAAGTAAATTTATTGCACAATTTATATAAACTTACACAGACATTTATTCTTCACATGCATGTAGAAGATTGCTCGTCTGTTGATTGAAGATTGAAAGATTTTTCAAAGAATTTTTTATAAGAAGGGGTACATAATTGGTTGGTTAAGATCTTGTATATTAGAGGTGGATGGTAGAATGTAGGTTGAGGATGTCAAGAATGCAGAAAGATGTTTTGTTTCTCAAGCAAGATAAGATTATATAAAAGGAAATTATAATAAAGCCACCCTTGTTCAGAATGCCAGTGAGGATATCTGGGACCACAAAAATAAATCTAATGAACCAATTAAATAACTATTACAGTTTCATCTTGTGCTCACCAAACAATCCTCTATACCAGCTAAACTCAACCTGCAACCCGCCAGTCTTGTGGTTAGCCTACCTGGTGTTACCTTATTTTAATTCATTTTGAATTTCATGTTAAACTTCTGTATCAAGTGATCGAGACCGATTTCACTATTACTTATGTACCGGGAGAGAATATTAGGTAGTAAATTCGAATATATAAAACTTTAACCATCATTTTATCAGGAAATTTCCTTGGGAATGAGCTTAAGGATTGGAAAGCTATTGAAAATTTCAATGATATCAAGGTAGAAAAGGCAAGATACAGGATTCATAATTCTGTACAGGATACAGGTTTTTTTACACACTATCCAAAAACATCTATTTTAATTTATCGATAATTTCAATTAAAATCGATCAACCAGATAACATTGTTACAATATATACAATGTTATGTGTGTGTGTGTGTATATATATATAAACACATAACATTGGGGATAACAGTTCGGGAAACTACAGATTTATTTAATTATATATAGGACAATAATATAGTAAAAATCACAATTTAAAGACTTGAAATTGTCCAATCTAATCCTAATTAATCGTAGGAGATCAAGTGTCCCAGGATGAAGATTGATTATTCATTTCAAAAATAAAGTTTCTTGATCACTTTCTACTTCTAAAGTAAAAAGTACTGACTTTTTAACTTAGAAAATTATATATCCTCAGTTGTTACCCTCTGCACCTTCAGTACCTAATTTAACTTATTATCAGAAAGAAAGTCAACGACAATCTAATTAATTTATTATTAAATCTATCGAACGACCAAGGGAACAGGCTTGAAAAAACATTGCACTCAGTTTATTTACTGTTGAACTGCTTCCTTTGAAAGATCTTTTACCGTTTGAACTACCTCATTTTGGAATTCTTTACCCATATCCAATCGTAAAACTTCCTCCTTAAACCTCATTTAAAAATCTTTAAGTTTTATACCCATCTCCTCGACTATCAATCTTCCATAAAATTGTAAATAATAAATATCAATATAAACTTGCATAAATATGTACCTTTTTTCATATTTTATGTATATAATTATTATTATAATTTTATTTAATTTTGATACCAGACAAATGCAAATGCTCTTGAAATTATCCAATCTATTAATCTTAGGGGATCAAGTGTCCCAGGATAAAGATTGATTATTTATTTCAAAAATAAATTTTCTTGATCACTTTCTACTTCCAAAGTAAACATTTTTAAAATTTATTATATTTTTCATTACTTAAATGGCAATATTTTAGACCAACTATAAAATAGGAGGAAAAATATACATGAAGAATACTTTTTTTCCATGAATATATAATTAAAAAAATCATTTGCAGAGAATACAGAATCTTTATTTCTACATCATGGGGGAGAAAAACTTGTACTTACATTGGAGTTGTAAAATCTGAATTATCTGGGCTTTGGAAGAGAGCCCGCTTCAAATAAAGCTGTCCACCTTGTGAGTACTTCTTCTTATCATCCCTAAAACCATATTAAATTAGATTTAAACAAAAGAAATATTAAATTTCATATTGTTTTAAGTTATCGATATCAGGTTATTCAATTAAATTAATAAAAGTTTTCCTTAAAAAGAAAACTACAGTTCAAGTTGAAGAGATTGTTATAAATTTCCTATATAAATAAGGGAAAATAAATAAAAAATTTGTTTAACTGTAAAACAGGACAGATGCAACCTAGGGATCTCGGAATGGAACTTTAATGTCTTTCCTCAAGAGAAGCAGAAAAGAAAGTCAAATATCTAGTAGCAAAGTTAAAAGAGCATGGTTCAGCCAAGGGCCAACAACTTCAGCTGTTCTCAATGTAAAGTTAGCATGTCTAAGATACATTCACTTTGGCATGGACCACATTGTAGACTTCAAGTTTCGTGAATTAATCATAAAAGGCTATAGAAATTCAGCAATATTATAGAATTTTTAGAGGGCAGTAAACATTACACAGCCCCACAATAGGCCTAAATAATTTATATATATACATTTTGTAGAAATTAAGCTCGAGTCATATTGATATTGTATTACTTTTAAATTAAAACACTAAGTGCAAAATTAAAGGAAAACAACATAATGTGTTGAAGAATATGAATGTATTTTTAAAATACAGTGGAAACTCCGTATAACCAATTCCATGATAACAGGGGATATTTAGAAATCCTCTTCAACTAGCCATAATATTTAATGAAAAATTCATCTCTGCATAAAAAGTAGGGCATGCATGAAAACCTTGATGCAACAAATTTTCGGAATGGTAACCTCTACATAGTGAAATGGATCTGTATAAAACAAATTTTATCCATCACAGTTTAGCAAAAGAAAGTGTCTCCAATTAAATCTTTGCAGGCCTTTCTCCAATCCTCTTTCTTAATTGTATTTACATAGTCAATTTTGTCTATTGTTCTGACCTAACACAATGAGTATTATATATTATTCAAGTATATAATACATTACATTTAATAGCGATAGCTGACAAACTGGTATGGTCCAATATGGTTCTAGAATGCGGATTGTGCTGATCGCTGTGTATCACTTAGATCTCAGAGGAACATTATTACCATTTTTTTGCCACATTTCGGTGCAAAAGTCTCCAACAGCTAAGCCTTTTTCTATTACATTACTCTTATAATTTTTACTTTACCTATATACTTCTCTAATTATTATTATCTAATTATTCTACTTATATTTTATTTAAACCCTTCTGACTTAGACACATAACATAATTATTTCTAATAAAATGGACCCAGAAGATCCTGTAGATTAAAATCCTCTCAACCCCCCCCCCTTCAAATTACATAAAACATGAACAGCTATCAGAAAACACATTGAAACAACAGTCTCATTTCTCAAAACAATATGAAAATTTACTCAAAGTCCTAAAAGACTTTTCATGATATGAAAATCACTAGACTAATAGGTCTAAGTAGTTCAGAGGTAATTTCTATCAGAAAATTAACTAATAAAGTTACTCAACTTATATAAAAATTACAAACAGTTATATAAAAAAAATTAACTAAAGACATACTTGATAATTGAGATTGTTCTAGCTTTGGATAAATCATTTGTCCGCTTACAAAATGTGTTTCTTCTTTTTGCCAAATAAGACAATCTACTCCCAGGCGACTTGGCCCAGCCTGAAAAATAAAAAACCTTTTAGTATTTCCATTTCATAAATAAGTTCATACCAAGAAATAAACTGGTTCATAATGATTTTTTTTAAAATAATACATCAGAGAAAAAAATAATAAATCTTCAATTCAATTTGAACAAAATAAAATTGAATTTTCATATACTTTATTTTATGCTTTTAACATGAATTAATTTTAAAATAGCTTAGAGCCATTTTATTTTTTAATGTGAACTTCATCAATTTTAATTTTTGAAAAATTAGTTGTTTTTTTTCAAAAACAAGATGATTCTTTCACATGATAAAACTCATCATTTGAACCACATTTACCACCATTCGATTATTATTTTCTATTCCTTATTTTATATTTAATTTGGAGTTTATCAACATAAAGTATTAGTATCAGTGTCAGATATGGTAACATTGAAACAAGCTGGAAAAACACAAAATGTAAAATATTTCGTGAACAAATATTTTTTCCAAAAAACTCTTTTAAGGCATTTGCTAATGCAATTGATTTCTTAGCACAAATGTTTGAGAAGTTTAGGCAGTATGGTATCAACAAAAATGTTAAATAGAGAAGTATGTATGTCTGTGAAGTATGTAAGTTAAAAAAGAATAAATTATTAAAACTAAGAAGTAAATTAATAAAGTAGCACTCGCTAATCTTTTAAATACTACTTAATGCTTAAAACCCTCTCTTTCTAAAACCAAGTGGTAGCTAGACGTAAATCAAAATTAACTATGACGGATTATTGGTGTACTCAAAGGCCAACAATGACTTAAATGACAACTAAAGATTTATAAAGTAGTTATTAATATTTGTAATTAGCACAAACAAGCAACAGAAACTGCCCTATGCTATATAGCTGTGACCAGTACACATCACTAGCTATACCCACATTAAACGATTGCGGCATGTTTTAAAGCTGTCTATCCACAGTATGAGGAGAGGGAATCAATTCTTCCTCAGTTCCTATTCCCGAAATTCAATAAGAATACCTTCCTAAAAGCGTATCCAACACCTGTTGATTTTCTTGCTTTTTTTCTATTCTGAGTCAGATATCACCGTCGTCCAACAGGAAATTTAATTGAAGGTTACAAAAATTAATGGTGATTTTTTTTTTTCACTGTCATTTGATGTTTTTTAAATAATCCATTACAATTAATGATTTATACAAAAAACTGTGGTTTTCAGATACAGAATATCCAAAAAGTAGGGTTTTTTGGTATGGTCCTTGAAGTATCTTGAGAATTTGTTGTATATTAATTTTGAAGTTAATAATGTGGGGGACCTGTAGTAAAATTGCATTACAAAGTCAGAAGGAAAGTCGTTGGGCCAAAATGTCACATAAAGAGTAGGAACCAAATGAGATAGAATGGAATGAAAATCATCAAAAAACATACCACAGCATCCAGTTAAAATGAAAGTGGAACGTAACGATTCGTACCTTTTTAAGTGTTAGTCATTGCAGCCCATCACTAAACTGTGACAAAGAGACAGCAGTGTAAATGGACAGTTTTTTTTTCAAATTTTATTTTCAAGTTTTACTTATCCTAACATGTAAATCCTCAAACTTGAGAGTGAGGAGATTAATTTATTTTTCATGGTCAATTACAAAGCTTCTTTTTCGGTGAAAAACACAAGTATATAATAGTTTTGTGAGAAACAAAAGATGAGCTGTTGACAATTGGAATCAGCTAATAACTCTTTGTAAAAATTATTAAAAACTGCGAAACATGGCAATTTTCAGACATCTAATTACAGTCCTTGCAATTTTGCATGGACTTGTTTTAGAGCTTTTGCCGGTACCTATCTTTAGTAATATTTTCATGCAAAATAGTGATAACTTCGCAGTAATTTTAAAAATGTACAAACGGGCATTCATGAAAATTTCACTCCATTATTTTGTTTATACGTGTATTTTACCTATTCTTAACACATTATTAAATATTAAGAATAGATTCTTCATTAAATTTAATATGGAATAAAAAAAGGATTTTAATTTGAAAAAGCAAAATTGATGAGGATTGCAAAAATTTTCAAACAATGTATATTGTTTTGTAGTTATTTGTTTACAGAATAACATGATATACAGAAAAAGGAAGTTTTTTTTTCTTTTAACTGCTTTTTACAGTGGGTGCTTTGTGCATACTCTCGAAAAAAGTAAATTTGATGGCTTTAAAACGCAAGATTCAGTACTACTAGGAGTACATGTCCACATTGACACTGCCTTCCCAGGAGATGTGCCTTCTAGCTATGGGTCCCCTTTCATTCATATAGGTCTTATATGTATTCCTGGTGGTGTTTTCTTCAGATCCTCGGAGATGCAGTCCTTCGACATGATTTTTGGTCTTCACCAGGTCTCTCTCTATTAAGATATCCATAATAGTCTTCTGACTATCCTCTCCTTACCCCTTTTGATTAAATGTTCCAGCCATCTAATTCTTAACATACTTACAAATTGGGGAACACCCAGATCATTATAACATGTGTACAGTTCATTGTTTTTCCTGAGTTGAAACACACCATTCTTTTCTACTGGTCCATGAATGTGTCTTAAAATTTTCCTTTCGAGCACCACTAGCATCATATAGTTAAAAATTGTTATATGTGAGTCCTACTCTGTTTTTAATTGCATATAGGACTCAGTTGAATAGCAGTGGGGCAGGAGAATCCCCTTGTCTCAGTCGACAAAATCCCCGAGTCTTTGGTTTTCCCACCAACCTTGACTGTATAAGCTTTATTCTTTTTGTACATATGGTAAGTCAAATTAGTTCAGCTAGGATGTCCATTTCTCTCACAGCATAGCATAATTCCTCTTGATGACAGAATCATATGTAGCTTTATAGTCCATAAAGAGTTGCCACATGTGGTTACAAAACTCTTTAATTTTTCCATCTGCTGAAGTAAGAATATTAATGGTTGACCAATTGGCCCTAAATCTAATTGCAATTGAGAACACATAAAATCCTGTATATAGTAGACTGATTCCTTTAGAGTTATTGTAATGAGTTGAGTCACCTTTCTTTTTAAAAATTGGTACAATAGACTCACTCCATTTTTGTAGTGTTGTTTCTAAGGTCTCGATTTGTTCTATGAGCCTATTAATATCCTCTATTAGTTACAGGTCTCCTGCCTCCAGAAATTCTGCTGGGATGCTATCTGATTCAGATACTTTATTGTTATTTAGTTTATCCAAAATTAATTAATTCTAGTAACTTTCATTAAATCACATCAAAATATTCTTGAAAACATTTTTAATGAATGATGTTATAGTGATTTAGAACATGTGAAGTTTTGGCATTCAACTGGTAGAAGAAATAGGAAGAATATTCCGGAGCATAAAATAAATATGCTAGCAAGCTAAATTTGTGAATAAGAGAAATTATTTATAGCAATATCTCTCAAAATTGTTGACAGTATAAACAAATATCAGTCAATATAAAACCTTACTTCAAGATACACTGGTTTAGCTGGCTCAGAATATCTCAGTCAACATAATCATATAGCTTGAATCCTCCATCAAGAAATTGAAAATTTTATGGTCTGATTGAGAATTCGATCCATTCCATCTTATTGAGTACTGTATTCTTAGTGAACCAAAATCTGGAAAGTACAGATTATATTGAGATGAACACATAATTACCGTAAGAATGATCCCACACAAGCTGGATAATTTATTTGATTTGAATAGGACATTCAATAAACCGTAACAAAAATTCCAGATGTCAAGATCTAGCCGAGGCATTAATAGAAACCTATAAAATGTAAAATAATCTTGTATATATAAATGATTTACCATAACTAGATTTGAAGGAGATGGTAAAGAAGGAAGAAAATACAGTTATCAACTATTTATTAATTTTCAGCCAACGTTTCGATCTAAATTGCAGATCTTTATCAGGACTGTTAGGTGGAAGTGTAAACAGAGACCCTTCAAATTACAATTGACTTAACTTGATTGACATATCAGCCCTGATAAAGAGCTATAATGTAGAACAAAATGTTGGCAGAAAATAAATAAATAGTTGATAATAATTTTGTTTTCCTTCTTGACAGCAACCCTGACCATCTCCTTCAAAAGTAAAATAATCTCATCTAATGGCAGAAATCTAGAAGTTATGGTTTATTTCTTAACAGGAAAAATATCAATAAAGGAAATTGCAAAAAGTTCAGAGTAGCTTTTCACAAAAACGCTGAAAATTCTTAAAATTGCCAAAAAATAGAAAGCCCATTACCAGAAAATATAAATCATAATGAAGCAAATTAAAATATATAAAATTATATTTTTACTACTAGGCTAATGTCTCTTATTGCTTCTTGTTTTTCGAGAAACATATGACTCATTTGTACTGTTGGAGGCAGAACTTTTGATTGATTTTCTCAACAGTGGTAGGATCAATCTGGGGAAATGTCCTATTAAAGGAAACAACATAGAATATTGGTACATGACAGTACCTACAGACCAAACCTGTATGATCAACTCATAACTAACAGGAAAAGTCAGGTTTTTCAAATCTTATGCAGTATGACTTGTGCCTATTTTGAGTCCTTTCTCAAAAACTGTTCATTTTTGGGCTTTAAAACACAGGGTCCAATCTACGTTCTAAAGGAATGGATTTGGGTATTTAGTCTGCACCAAAATCTTTAAAACCCAATTTTACCGTCTCGATCCGCTGACTTCCCTTTGTCAAAGTTTTGAGACCTCTCACTTTTTTTAATGACTTCTATTAAAGTTCCAGAAAAAAACTCAAAGGCTAACTTCTTTAATAAATACAATTTAACAATAAAAAAACTTATGTAGTGGATATAGATTTCAGCCATTCGTTTTTACAAAACCATGTAACATCTGTAATTCAAAGTCATAAAAGTAATTTATGCCCATCATAAAATTACTAATCTTATTGGTCATTAATCAACAATACCCTATTTCTGGAAATAGAGGTGCTAGAAATGTAAGTGGAGTGTGAGGTATTCCAAATTATTGGCCTAAAGAAATTACTGGACTGAAATCATAATCCATTGTTAACGATTGAATGGTATAACAATGACCAAATAGTTCTTTAATGTAAGTTAAAAGAAGTAGTAGGCCAGGCCCATACACTAACAACTGAGTTATAGATAGCAGTTGAGATGAAAACACTTCTTTAACTCAATCTGCATGAATTTGCAAATACTGGGGTCAATCACTGCCAAACTATTGCTAAAAACAAATTGCTTACAAAATAAAATATTGTTACTTAATTATTTATAATAATAAAAAATATACATATAGCTCAAAAAAGTGGTTTATTATAATTTATAATTATAATGACAAGAATCAAAGTATAAAAAGTATATACCAATTCTAAGGTAAAAGCTGGGATCATACTCATCATAGCATTACCATCCAGATTATGTTTGTTAAAACGAGCCAACTTGACAAATCAAACCTACTTTGCACAATTTTGTAATGATTCACAGGTGACTATAGTAAAAAGAATAAAACATGTTAACTGTTAATACAAGGCCTAATGAATGTGGATGTTCAATACCGTGAGCAACAATTTTGTTTTAATAAATAACTGATAACATGAACAAATCTTGCCCATATACCTACATTATTAGACACTCTAAAACCCACCAAAACTCAACTTTATAAGATTGAATCAAATCCAGTCCTCTTACCTACAGCTTTTTTCACTCCTATGATTTTTTAATGTCATTGATTACCCTTAAAATAAACCACTCATTGTCAAACCCAACTTTACTTGCCCATTTCAGTCACCGTGATGCTATAACTTCAATTATATTTACCCGGTGTAGGTCATGCAATTCGGCTTAGTGTAGTCAACTAAATTCCTCAGTCAACTCATCCTTCTTTGTAGAATAATGTCAAATATCCTTGACTAATAATGTCAATTACTTTATTTTCAAAAATCTTAAGGCATCGTTCTTTCCTTACGAATGCTATAGCGGCTACGATATGCATCTGTAAAGAACAGTAGAAAGTATAATAGTTTTTTGTTTCTTTTAAATATAAAAGAGCAAAAGCTCCGTTACGAGATACAAATCAATTGTTAAAATACAATTGAAAGATTCTAACCAAAAAACCTTGAGTCTCTAAAATACTGGCAAACAAATAACCAACTGACATTGATTTCCCAATGTTGGTATCATCAGGACAGAAAACAAAATATCACATGTGCTCAAACAAAATGCAGCACACATATCATCAACAGTTTATCACTGAACTAGAAACAGTATATCACTCCAAGACATCTGAACTAAAATAGTATATTATTGTTTTGAAAGAGAAATGAGAACCATTTCCTGACTTTTTTTTAGCTACTATACTTCCATTTAAATTTCTATTTAATAATTTAAACTTCTCAATGTATTTCCTGTTATATCTTAACTACTGAAAATATTACTGTTTTTATTATTAACCATATGTTTTGTTTCGTCTGTATTTATTTTGAGACCTAATTCCATTCCAATAATGTTGTATTTCATTCACACAAAAGTTTCCTCATCTTTACCTAACAATACCAAATCATCAGACACATCCAAGTCAGTGCTTCTTAAAAGTGCTTTGTTTTACCAAACAGATTAAAATCATTCTCAGTATGTATTGCCAATTTAGTGGTATAATCAAGAGCTAAATTAAATAGACCTGGAATAGAAAACAAAATCATCCTGTTTTAAACCTGAATGTTCAACAAAAAGTTTTTGGAAGGAACTTGTTAAATTAGTAAAATAAAATATGAATAACATAAAAATTTAGCATAATTATTAATGATTATAAATAGTAGTCATTCTGATCAATTACTATCAATACTAAAATTTAACAGATTAGGATATAAACAGTTTTCATAAACCTCAAGTTACAAAAAAATTTAACCTCAAGAAATAATCGATGACAGAAAGTTAAGGTATAATTCATTAATTACAATTGAACTGAATAACAAGGAGCCAATGTATATTCGTAAAATATTCACCATTTCGTTTTTGTCTTTTCTTGGCTGAACTAGTTAAAACCTCATGCATAACAAAACTACTAGAAGTTTCTGAAGAGATACGTCTTTCTGCTATCTTCATTCGAAGTGCTTCAACCTCTTCACAATCATTGTTTAAGCTGGAAAAGCATACCATTTTAATAAATACTAAAGTAAGCAAGAAAACAATAATTAAAATAAAATAAATGTTCACATACAAAGAAAAGAAGAAAGCAGTATCAAAGATCTTGAAAACAGCAATGAATAAAATACAAAGAATTAAACTTTACATAATTAACACCTATAGATAAGGATATTAATAGACTCTTTAAAATTGTGGCTAATAAAGTTATTAAAATTAAAATCATACATTACTAAAAAAAGTATATACAATGTCCAATATTAATAACCATTACTTTTTTTTTTAAACTGAATTTGATGTGCAATAAAATTTATAAAAATTATTTAACAGTATATTATAGTTACTATTAAAACTAACCATTAAAAAAATCTAAGTAACATACTAATACTCACTAAACATCAAATTTATTTTGTACATTGTCGGCAGAGGTTAATGAACCTGAAAAAACATAATATACTGAATACATGATATCAAAATTGATATTATCAGTTCACAAAGAGGAAAAAATAAAAAATTACCATCCCACCAAAGATGTTTATTTGTATACCAAGAGGATAACATCGCTGACATATCAATTGCAGGGTTGGTCATTTCTGGAGGAGGAGGTATGCCACCCATCATTGCCTTTAAACGGGAAACTTCAGCAGATTCTTTGTGGATAGGTGTCTTAGGAGAGGATAACACCACTTTTGAGCATGAAGCCTCATCAGCTGAAAATTAAGATTTAATTTAATAAAAAAGGTGTTTAAAAATATTGTTTAAAAATATGCTTGCTGGTAATTATAAATGTAAAAACTTCATAAACATTTTTGGAAAATAAAAAATTTCTTTATTATACAATAAATCACTAAAAACTAAAATCAAGACATAATGTTAGGACACTTGGCATTGATATTTCCAGCTGAAACTGCTGAGTGGGGCAAGAGAGGTGTTGGTCAGGAACACCCGAAAATAAGAACTCTATGACAGTCTAGTGACTTCCCATATCACTGACTAGTAGTCTAGACAATCCATTTGAAGACTGAGCCAATCACACAGAGCAAGCAATTGGTATTTGCCATTTTAAAGAGACCCCAAAAACCAACGGAAATATATATGTTGGAATCAAGTACTGTCGGGTTCGGAATAGTCTTAATGCTCTGAAACTCAATATCGATTTTATGTAAAAGTGTAGATGAAACTCTATAATCTGTATGGAGTCTCAAGAACCAACAAACAGTTAGAGATGTTATTTTCTTCAGTTGAAAATGTGATTATGTTTGAAACACTAACACATGTACCAGAAAAATTCCCAATAACTCCCTTCTCACAGTAAGATGTCACCAAAGGGTCAAAAATTTGATGAAATTTCTTGAAGAAAGAGAATTTTAGGTCAGTCAGATTAAGATAGAAACAGGGGTCTATGCAGCAAAAAGTGTGGTAGTAGCTATTATTTTTGTTTTTTCTTGAATAAATAAACAGAGGCTTGGAACAAAGACCTTATCTGTTTCTCCTAAATAAGGTTTCCATGTTTAAATATGGTATTTAAATAGGCTTAGTGCTCTTTTTGTTAGTCTATAAGACAGATTAAACTGGATATGCCTTAAATAAAAATTATAATAGGGGATCACCACATGGGATACAGAAGAGGAAAAGCTAGACCAGACCTTCATCCCAAAGAAGAAATCAGAAAAATGTTATTATGGCTGCTTATCATAGGAAAATGTCAGTCATTTATGACATAATGGGATGCCAATTAATCCAATAACACCATTCAATGTGTTAATTTCCTGTCTAAGATTAAGCTTCGAAGATAAAATCTTTCAAAACATTAGATTTCCTGTCACAAATTCTGCTTTTTCAATCTTCTGGCACATAAAATGCAGACTATTCAAACTGATATTAAAAAATTAAAACGGTGAAATGTTTTAATGCATATGAATTTTTTTTTTTAATTCTCACAATAAAGTATGTTAAATCTCAAAAACTTTCAAGCATCAGATCACAAATGTTTTTTAAATTAAGGAAATAAATCATTATGCAGTCATAGGCTTAGTCAAATAAACATCTCTATCTTCTCAGCTGGTGAGCATTTCTTATAACCACTATAACATTTTAATTATGCACTTCTAATGTATTATTAATTAATTATGAATGCATCAGTTATAAAAGATAAGATAAACAACAATAACCATTATTAAATTGCCCCACTGAAAGGTCTTATAAGTTTCTATATCTTTCTATTTGGCTAAACTCTCTTAAAAGAAGTTCCCTTCATTAACTGCCAAAGTTATTAAAATTTAGAACTCATAATGTTTCAGTACCACCTTTACACCATAAATCCATTAAAGTAAAATGACACAAGAACACAAAAGAAAGTTGTGATTTTGCAAATCAAGAAAACTACCTGTTCCAAATACACAGCTGTTTTAATTATTCTTAATGTTTGTCACTTTCCACTTATTAAACAAAATGATTTAAACTCAATGGTTTGATTTCAGTTGATGCCTTAAAGTTGTTCAGAAAATAATTCTCTAATCTGGAAGGCATCCATATCTTTCAACACTAAGGGGCTTTACTTGGTTTAAGATGGTCCAGAAGAAGACTTTCTCAACTTGAGTAAAACTTGTAGTGAATTCCTGACTTATTCCTAATCTTAAAAAATCCCTGACTTATTCCCCTATGTTCAGACAAGTGAACACCCTCCACAAGTTTCAATTGTGTCGTCACATGATATTTTACACCAAAAAAAAAATTTTAGTTTCTAGTGTAAGCTGAATATATTATTTTAATAGAAATCAAAAACATTTACTTATCACAAATATATAAACGATAAAAGAAAAGTGCAACCAAAAATAGTTTCCTGTCAAACCTCAATATTTAAAAAAATATTACTTAAACAACACTACAAACTGAGGTAAGTTACTATTTTGTTCAATATCTGTAAAATTTTAAAGTTATTTATTTCATTTATAACAGCCAAAATCGAAGTACCTGTCAACTTATTTCATAGAAAACTAATTACTTACCAAAAATGTCTTCATCAGACACATAACCTTCCATTCTACTAAAATGTCGATCAACTCTTATTATCAGTACTTCAAAGATAATTTAATTAGTAAATCCTAAGGGCCATATGTACAAAGTTCTGTTTTAAACAAGTATCTAAAAACGCTGCACTTCAAATAACACAAACACCACACTGAACGAGATGAGGTCAATTCTCAACTGACCTTTTTGAATGTTGGCTCCATAATTCGATTGTAGACATCTTTTCTAAAAAACCCAAATAATCGATTTATGAATAGAGCTACTTAGTTCTTCAACTTTGAATGCTCCTTGAAAATTTTCTGAAGCAGGTACCCACTTAATATTATATTTTTCGTGATATAAATTAAAAAAAAACACTTTCACCTCCGCGATCATTTATTATCCTTCACTATCACTGACCACTACATACTTGTTTCATTTGACATGGAATGTTTGTTCACCAATATTCTTATAGACCAAGCCCTCCTTAAAGTTAAATAAATAATCCTTGCTAAAAAACATGTAGATGACCTCCTCCTCGTCCTGAATCCCTATGAAATCCCTCATATTGTATCTACCTTTAATTCTTACCAACCTCGCCTTAACTTTACTGTAGAACTTGAAAATAATCGCTTCCATCCTTTCCTTGACTTCATCATAAAAAAACACAGACAACACCGTATCCACTGGTATTACACTGACTGTTACATTAAACCAACTTACTCATACAGGCTTTTAAACTACCACTCCCAACAAAATTACCATAAAAAAATTAACGTAGCTAAAAACCTTATTCACCGTTACCTTTCCCTCTCTGATTCCTATTTCCATCAAACTAATATATACCGTATAAAACAGATACTATTAACAAATAACTTCCCCTCTTATATCATTAGTAAACTTATGAACAACTACAAAAATTGTCTCACTACTTCATCTATGTCTTCACAACCCTTCTCTGTATAGTGAATGTACACACTATCACATTCACTCTCTTTCAGATGATATCCAAAAATTCTTACATTCCGCAATAACCAACCTTCGAATTACTTTCAGAACCCATTACAAACTGTCTAAAATCTACTAACATTTTAAGGACCCTATTCCTCTTTTACCCTGATCCAATATCGTATATCGCATCTCTTACTCAATTCCCAATAGCAATTCCTCTTATATTGGTGAAAAAAAAAACACAAGTTCTACGTCAACTAATAATAATTATAAAGTCAAAAGTAAAAGGGCAAAACAGATATACAATTAAAACATTAAGAGAAAAAAGTGATAAGCTAGACAGATCTCTGTAGATTTTATTTTTAATAACGCCATGTTTTAAAGGAGTTGAAACTGTAAGAACAGAGGCACTTTCTCGCGAAATACCAGTTTTAGTACTACTACAATCATGAAATGTGAAGAAAAATGATTCCCTCATTTAGTATTTACTTTAATTCCTTGAAAATTGATGTCAACACAAATATAATAATTCGTGGCGAGGATTATAGTTCAAATCAAATTTTTTTATGAAGTATATTTACAAGTATATCAGGTTTAGAAGTAAATTTGGCTCCCAAGTTACATAATTAACTAATATTGGTGATTCTAAAAAAAATAATCAATGATAATAGTTAAACTGTAACATTCCATCAAAGAAATGTGTCTTATCAACATTTTTTTTTATTGTTTTCTTCTTATCTCTATTTATAATATACATTTAAAAAAAAATATCATTTCCTTCAATCAAATTTCATTTTTTTGTGGTATCAAGACCCTAAAAACTACTAAAACCACTTGTAACGAAATAAGTTTCGGTCTTCTGTAAATTCACGATATGTTCTTTGTATGAGGAAATATAATTTTAAAAAAAGACATAAAATGTTGCTTTCAGAAATTAATTTATGAGCAGATGGAAAAAGAACAAGAGAAACAAGATCCTTCTCCACAGACAATTGATAAAGTCTGTCTAATCTCTGGGCTAAATTTTAAGGGTGATAGAGGTCTTGGAACCCACATAGCGAAAAAGCATCCCAGGGAGGCAAACAAAAAAAACTAAGGGCTTATAAGCATGGTAAGAGATGATTAGGTCGGAGAGGGGGAAATAGACCAAATCAAAGTAGAAATGAGTAAATGGTCGGCTATGTTTCAGGATATTAAGAAAGTTCAAAATTTCAACTCAGCGGATTTCGTCAAGGCAGTGGGCGATTTCTTGAGTTTCCTCAAAAGTATTAACGCCAAACTGCCGGGCCCGCAGCACCCTGCCATAAAATTCTATAAAATGAGGAAAAAAAATAAAACCGAAATGGCCGACAAGGGCGCGGGGAAGGTGTCGAATCCGCAGAAAGCTAACAAGGCAGACAGAAACCGTCAGCAGGAGCAGTACCACTATGAGCTAGCTCAATACAATTATTATAATAGAAGGAAAAAAGTGGTACAGAGCATTATGAACGCCGACGCTCCCAAGCAATGTCCATTAAAGATAGCCGACATAGAGAAACATTTCAGAAGCCTCTTTGAAAAAGAGAATCTCCGCAAACGTGCGGATTATGAGAAATGCGCCCCGATGCCAAATTTGGTGTCCATAGATAGTTGGATCGTGAAGAGGGCTATCAAGTCGACATCGTTGGACTCATCGCCGGGGCCGGATGGTGTGTTGGTCCGCACAATAAAATAATTCGAAGTAACACACATCATCAAGTATATTGCGGAGATCATGCTGAAGGTGGGATATTTACCGGAGCCTCTACGCCAAGGGCGCACAATATTGGTCTACAAGGGTAAGGGAGACCCAAAAAACATTTCCTCCTGGAGGCCAATAACGATATATTCGATTGTGCGCCGAATCAGCGAAAAGGTTCTGGATATTGAACTGAGAAAACAGGTCACCTTTAGCAAAAGTCAAAGGGGCTTCATCAAGGGTCTGCCGGGAGCACATGTAAGCGCCGGAATCATTGACGCGATCATAAAAGATGCCAAAAATAAGAAAAAAGATTGCGCTGTGGTTTTTCTGGACGTTGTTGGTGCTTTTGACAACGCTGGTCATGGACACATAGTGAGATCGCTGGAGGCAAGAGGTGTGTCATCCGACCTTACAAATATGATTGCGGCTCTCCTAACCACAAATAAGATAAAGATCACTTTGGAACAAACACGACTAGCCAGATCAGTGTCTTGCGGGGGGTGCCTCAGGGAGGGCCCTTGTCACCTTCGCTGTTCAACCTAGCAATCGATCATTTGTACCGCGAGCGCTGTGATCAGGAGTTTGCCAATAAGTTTGGATATGACCTGAAAAGTGACCAAGAGAGCGTGGTCCTCACAGGGTTTGCGGACGATCAGGCTGTAGCAGCGCGCGACAGGGGTTCTGCTGAAATAATAATAAATGGTGTCCAGAGGCTGCTCGCGGAGATTGGTTTGGCAATTAATGCAAAGGAAAATATGGGTATTGTATTAGACAAAGGAGAGCTCATCCAAACGGCAAAAGCCGAGGACACCATCAAATATCTTGGATGTACATTCTCGGGAGAGCTAGTATTTGGAGAACAGGTGGTGACAAAGTTAAATAATAACCTGGATAAGTTGGTGAGCTCATGGCTCCTCAAACCGGAACAAAAGATCAACGTTGTCAACCAGTACTTGTTCCCGGGCCTTGTTTACCCCCTCCAGACTGCTCCCCTTACAAAGATACGTCCTGCGGTATTGGAGGACATTGATACTGTTAAAGCCCAAAAGTATATTTTTTCTTTTCGTTAGTTTAATTTATTACTTCCAATTTGGTTTTTATTTTTTTT
>NW_027110435.1:594797-605001 GCF_000696795.3 Halyomorpha halys
TTCACCATCTTTACAGGTCCTCCGTTATTTATTTTTCATCTCACCGAACCAGCGAACGATTTTTTAGGGGGAAGAGGTAAGTTGGTTCATTTAAGAAAAGCCCCTCGCCCCAACAGATACCAATATCCGTAGGAGTATCAAGGCCATCATTGGGCTCCCCACTAACACCTCGTCGGCGATGCTGTACGCAACCAGGAGATATCGAGGACTGGGTCTGATCCGCTGTCAATGGGAAGCTCTACTACAGCATTGGTCCATTGCCCAGCGACTGTCGAATGTTCCGGATGCCCTATTCCAGTCTATATTCAGTTACGAAGCCGAAATCGCAACTAACCCATTTTCGCTCTTCAGCTATAAAGGCAAAAAGATAATTTTCAGATGAGTATATTTATAATGCCTTTCACCGTGCTGTAATCGTTCTTTTAAAATATTAATTTTTGTTGAGATAATATCGCGTTTTTCAGAAATAAAGGCCGTTTAAAGTGTGGGTTTAATATCAACCAATCTAACTAGGGTAAGGAAGCTCTTAAACATTAAATTATAATATCAGCGCATGAATGTTAGATAGCAACAGACCTAAGTTGGAATACAGAGCGATTCTAATGGCAGAAGGATGCGACTGATATCTACCCAAAATCTTTACGTATAGGAAATAGGACAAGTATTGAATCGATATATCAATATTTTTTAATTGATAGTTATTTGAAATTATATTTAACTATCACCGATTGATATAAAAGTTCTCTAAGAAAAATATTCAAACTTCGTGTTGAATATTGTAATTTTTAACAGCTTTAGTTAAATTAAAAACAATTTGAAGCTGGCGTTAAGCCATCTTACCACGTCAAGGTTATAACTGTTCATAAAATCTATAAACGTATATACATTTAAGACCAATAAAACCAATTTACCTCAATAGATTTGTTTCATATTTTTAATAAATAATAACAATAATTTATTAACTATATAAAAAATAGGCTTAAAAACTAACTAATTGGTAAGTATTTAATAATTTATTTATTTAAATTTCATGATAAAATTATAAAAAATATTCATTAAAATTTCAAATAGTTTTTATTACTTTACTTTTCTCGTTATACTTCTCATTAAACTGAAGCTTGAATAAATTTTTCCCCTGTTGAGAAGGTTCTGATAGTGAGATGATTGTATTTATTTATCATGATGGAAAAAAATGTAGAGATGTTTCTATTTTTTACCAAATTTTCAATGCTTGTTTTTTTTTATTGGTATCCAATTAAATTAATTTATTGTTGATTAAATGGTTTGAGCACATTAATTATGACTTCGAACATCTCTTTGCTTGCTTTACTCACAGGCACGCACGCACGCAGATGATGTTGCAGTTGTTGTGGCGGCGAAGTACTTCGAAGAAGTTACCCTCATCGCAAACTAGGCTGTTGCTACGGTCCGAGGTTGGCTGTCTTCGGTAGACCGGCAACTAGCAGATCACAAGACCGAGGTTCTCCTAGTAGGCACGAAATTCGTTCCCAGTCTTGCTTAAAATAGGAGTCATGATCGATGCACGTCTTCGCTTTAATGTTCACACGGAGTATATCAGCGCCAAATCTGCTAAAGTAGCATCCTTTTTGTCACGCCTTATACCAAATGTTGGAGGTCCCAGAGAAAGTAGCCGAAGGCTCCTTGCTATTGTTGTCCCCTGCATTATGTTATATGCAGTCCCAATTTGGAAAGAAGCGATGGTTACTAAATCATACAGGAGACAGATGGTTTCAGTTTATCGCAGAGTTTCTTAAAGGACGGTTAGTGCTTTTCGAATAGTTTCCTAGGAAGCGGTGTGCGTGATGGAACTTCATGTTGAAGAAAGAAGCTGGCACTATGGACGATTCTCTCACGTTTCCAGAGAAGAAGAGCGAAAAATTACCATCGACCAGTGGCTGCAGCGTTGGGAGGTTGCAGATTCCAAGAGGTGGACTTGTAGATTAATACCCGATGTGGGCTTGTGGTATGGCGCTAGCATGGTGAGGTGGATTTTTACTTAACCCAATTGTTTACCGGACATAGATGCTATAGAAGCCTACCAGTACCGATTCAAACTGGACAACACCGCAGAATGCCCTGGATGTCAGATTGTCCAGAAAACAGCGAAGCACGTGTTTTTTGCTAGTATTCGGTTTGCTCAGAAGACAAGCGAATTGCAGAGAGTGTGTGGAGGACGCATCACACCAGAAAACGTGGTTAGCTATATACTACCCTCAGACCACCATTGGAACGGAGTGAAGAGATTCACCACAGTAGTCCTCAAGAGGTTGAGAGAGGAAAAGAGGGCTAGAAGACGTGACTAGCGTGGAGACGTGAAAACCATGCGAAGAAAGCGAGGCGGCACTCAGCCAGTTCCCTCCATGAAGTAATGCCAAGCGGCGGTGGCATGGAGAGGAATGAACAGATGTAGGGCGGAGGTTTTAGTGGGTAAAAATCCCACACACGGATAGGTACGAGCCTATCCGTTTCTTTAGAAGATTTCCACCGACCCTCGTAAAAAAAATGTGTATGTGTGTGTAATGGGCTGAGGTCTGCGCCCCCCCATTGGCGAAGTCCTACGCCCATGTCCGTCGATGAAGAACCTATTAACAAAGGAAGTGTATCAATCAGGGAATAGGTATCGCTAGGTACTGTTCTTCATCCCTATCATATCATTTGTTGGTTGATATCGACTGACAACCTCCTGTTGTCAACTTGTATATAAAACATATAAATTAAAAATATATAAATCCATGAAAAATTATTTGAAGAGTGCATCTATGGAAACTAAATAGCAAGATGGATTTTATTATTTTTTTTTTTTTATCAACAGATACTTAATCGGCTATAACAAATACTGGAGTTCAAAATCAACGTAGTTTAGAAACAGTAATAACAGTGCTTGTTCAAGTATGTTTAAATCGTGTGGTGGCAATGGAAAACTGTAGATACTTGTTTAACAAAAAACATTACCACTACTAAAAAATAAAGATAAATAAACCTTAATAAAATAAATTATATTTCCTTGACGTAAAGTCATGAACAGAAACATTTTGCTGCTTGCAATTGTGTAATTTTCTTGATATCCAATGTCTTTTAAAAAAATTTTTATCAGTAAATTATGTACTCTAAATTGTAACTTTTTAGTGAGGTGGGTTTGATCGGCACACTTTTTTTGTATTGAAACAATTAAACATAATAATTTATTTAAAGTGTTAAAACTATTTATGTGTTTATTGAAGAAATATTTTTGAAAATTTCGTGAGATAGTTACAGTTTTGTACATATTTATTTTTTAATCAATGCAACACTGATTTCTACTGATTAAATAACATATGTTTATAGTCGCTTTTGACAAGAACGGATTTTGTTGTTTTCATTTGGCGATTTGCAATTGTCATGTTTTCATTTGTTTCATAGTAATTTCCGGCCATAGTTGGTAACTTGTATTAGTTTGTGTTTTTGTAATAGCCTCAGATGTGATTTCATCGAAGTTATTTTAGTGTTATCAGAAATCTCCTCAACACAATAAGATGGCTGAGTAAGTTTTGATCCATTTTTAGTAAGTTAAAAATGATGTCGTTTGTGTTATAATAAAGTATAACTCCGACATCAATCTAAAACACCAGCACCATTACTATAGTTTAGTGTTAAACCAATTATATGAAATGTTAATCATTTCAATTTTATCTTATTATGTTGTGATTTAAGTTAAAATGTAGTATTTTATTCTTCTTATATCTGAATATAATGTAGTACTGCATGACCATTTTCTAAGTATGAAATGGCAATTTATTTGTTGTTCTTACTTTATAAGGAGCTGTATTAGTTGATAATTACTTTGTTAGATATTATGTTATATGTCATTTGTTATGATTTATCTTGTTAGTAAGCAATTTCTGAAAATATATATACAAGTATTCTATTATGAGTATTTGCTGTCATTTACTTTTATGCAATATCTATTGAATATATTATAATGCGTCAGTTGTTGACTGGATATTATATGAGAAGATGGTTGGGGGTGCTATCAGTGAAAAACTAGTAATGATAAAATAAGTTTTACTCATTTGTTTTTTCCACTGGCCTCACCCCTACTATCTCCTGCTCTGTTGAATATATAGATCACTTCTGTACCTTAGTTTTCCAACTATCACTGTCTAAAACCTTAAATTTGAGTTAGATCAACTTATACTCCAAAATATTTTATTGTTTAGAGACCTCTTATATGTAGAGAAGTTGTTAAAACCTTATAAAGGATATGTTCTCTTGTAGGTAGGGATAACAAAGCAAAAAATGGATAGTAGATATGCATTTAACACCTACTTAAATGTTACAATAAGTATTTTGAGTCCAATTCTTTAAAACTATATTGGAATGATCCAATCCTTCAAAACCCGCAATCTCATGGCAAGAAGCACCTTATCTTTATAACAAATCATTAATTGATTATATAGAAGTACTGTGAAGCTTTAAACAAGTCTGATAAAACAACTTAGAATTACTTATGAGTATAAAAAAAATAATTAACATCTTAAATATGCGAATAGATTTTTCCTAAAAATTTTATTTCTTTCAGTTTTTTTCTATTAAGCTAAGGTTTATTTTTATTTGTTTTCAGTTTTCAATACAATTTTTAATTTTGTAAAGTTAGGTTAAGTTTTATGTCCTCATATCAATTAGTTTAATAAAAAATTGTGTCAAACTTTGTTTAACTACTTCTGCATGTGTGTCTTGGTGCATGTATGTTTTATTTCCTCATTTTTTAAAGTATGTTTAGTTCATTAATTATTATTTTATATTTATTTTTTGTTAAAATTGTATATTTCCTCATGAGGTCCAGTTTGCAATTGAGGCACTTGGTGGTTAAGTACAGTTACTAACAAAATGATAATTTCCTCTTTGTTAAATTATATGTTACTTCGAAAGTTTTACCTTCAACCAGCTATTACTTACAAGAAGGTGAAACCTTTATTATTCTGTATATACTTACAGATTCTTTCAAGAAGGTATGATATCACCTAGTTTATGTTTTATGACAGTTTACCTCAATTATTTGTTTGCCAAGTGCAAATTTATTGTATCATACATTTATTAACAGTCAAAGTTATCTTGATTATTATTATATAAGAATATAATTTGACATTTGAACATTTTTTAGAGGCAGCTGGTGGGGTACATGGGTCAATACAGCCAAAAGTAAGGTAAGGGTTCTGAATTTATTAGTATTGTTAATGTAATAGCACCTTTAAAAAAATTTATCTTTTTTTTTTTATCCATTGAGTAGTCTATTAAACCTCACCACTAAGTATCTTACTTGATGTGGTTGGAAGACTAATCCCTCCCATCAGATTTTGTGCTTAAAAAGTGAATGATTTAAATATCTTCTTTTATTAGTATTGTATGTACTGGAATGTGCAAATGGAACTTTTCTGTTCCTGAATATGGTATATAAGCCAAACGCATTTTGTTTGTTGATATTAGTTACATAAGTTTGCCTTTAAAATTTATTTGATATAATCTTTATTATTTTCAGTCAGCTGAAGTTTATGAGTTCATGAAAAAAGACATAACTGAATTTTCTTCTGCTGTCAAAACTGAAGCATCTTCTATAGCAGAAGTTGTAAAATCTGAAGCATCAACTATAGCTGAAGCAGTGAAAGATACTTTGCAGGTAGTTTTTAATGATGTATAAAATTATATTTAATTTTATTTCTAGACTTAAATATTATCCATTTTAACATTTTTTTTTTCTAAAATACTATGAGATCATTTCTATAATCAATGATTTATGAAAACATATAACCTTAATTGCAAAACCTAACTACATAGTTTTGAGTAAATTTTGTAGTTCATTATTTATTGGTAATTTATTATCTGTAGGTATCGAAGACATTCCCTTTTCATTCATTTCTATTTAAATGACATAACTTCAGTACAACTTAAAACAGGAACTACCTGAAAATGTTAAGCCCCAGAATGAAAGATATAAAGCTAAAAATTTGCATTTATTTTGACTTTCTTAATGTTGGCTAAAAATATCATAAAATCATTGTCGACCTCTGAAGTTAATAAAGACAAAAAATATCCTATTTTCCATCTGTTCTCCAACAATAATTGTATTCAAATTTGATCATCTTCATTTTTTTTTTATGGTATTATCAGCCATTCTACCAATATAATAAGACCAAACATCTGCATGCAGAATAAACCTATGTAAAATGTTTGGCTAGACTCATAGAACTTATTTCCGTGTTAATTATGAATCCTTATTCGGTATCGGGGCGTGTCGTAGCCAAGTGACTGGCACGTGAGTTGCAGCGGCTCTGGATCGAATCCAGCCTGAGGGGTTGACTTCAATTTCTGTGGTGGTCCCACGAAATGAAAACTTGACCCCCCACCACGGTTAAAACAGGGTGGTAACCTGTAGATTACCTCCCCTTCCCCTGTATGCCCACTATGTCAGAAATGACTAAGAAGGGGGTCAAAACTCAAAAAGCTGGTCTTTTTTTTTTCTGTATATTTCATAGTGGAAAAGAACCCAAATGACTTTCATTAAGTTTGGTTAAGCTTAGGTTTTTAAATTTTATTCAGTAATACTGTAAAGTTTGAGAAATTTACTTTTATCATCCACAACCTCATATTTTTTCATGTGAAACTGTTGCACTAGTTATGTTGGAGAATGAAATTATAGTACTTGTTGGGTTTTTAGGTTTTTGTTGTGGGCTCAATGGGTTGAAAGAGCAATAAAAAAAAAATTTACCAGGGAAAATCAAACTTTATTTAATTAAGAAAATATGGATTGTCCAGAGCACCTGGCCTTGCACCTATTCCCTGCAATGTGAAGCTTGATCCGATGATCCCACCACCACTTGAGCACTAAGTCCAACTAAGATACACCGGGCAATGGCTAAAATAGGAGGACAATAGAAATTTCTGCAGGTTACATATGATATATTGCATGCATTTAATTTTGTAAATTCATCTGTAATGATCGAATCGAAAATGGTCTTTCTAAAACATTACTTATTCAGCTCATCTGGCAAGGTCCAAACAAAATGGCTGTCCTGTCAACGCTGTTCGCCCTTCCACACCCTTATATTCTATGGTGAATTCTGTGTTCAGCCCTGTCCTTCCTGATTGCTGCTCTCTCTCCTGTATTCGCCTCATGAAAAGGAAATGAAAGCAATTTTAAATATAGGTTCAGATATCTGCCTAATCTGGAGTACGACAGAAAACAATCTTGAGTTCCTTACAAAATTATAATTTTAGTTCATTGTACATTTATCAAATATAAAGTAAATAGAATATTGCTTTAAAAGGGTTCTTAAACATACTTAAGATATAAAACAATGTCAAGGTTCATGATTATGAGGCTTGGACTGCATTTAATACATCACATGAAAATAACACGAGAAAAAAATAAATCTATCCTCTGTAGTCCTGCTCAGAATCTGAATATTTCTTTTAAATGCCCTTAGTAAACCTTATAAGGGCTCAGTCTTTTCTTTTATGCCATTCTACTGGAGTACATTCTGCTTAAACCAGATACATTGTTAGTACAATTAGGTATTTTAACCAAAGAAATCCAGACCTATCTGTGATAACATTAAATTCAAAAACCAATATTTTCTACTATCAAAAGCCTATCACGTGTGTTGAACATCCAACATACCTGTCAGTTGACAAAGTGTTGTTTCTCAAACTGTACATACTTTAATTGGTGGCATGAAAAAATTACCAAATGACCAAGTAAGTCGAATCCAAAATATTAATGGCAATCTTAAAAATCATTACTCTATCAGTCACGTGGAATTAACAATAATTTTAGCATTACTTTTACGGATTTACAAAACCCAAATTTATCAAAATATGCAACCTGCAGAAAACAAAATTATTTATATCGTAAGCAACTACCTCCATGCAATCAAATTCTAGTTTTTGTCCATATATACAAACAAGTTATGACCTTCGCACCACAAAGTTAAAGTTTTTTTCAATTAGAAAACAAACATGTCTTTATTCAATTACATCCCTTTTTGGATATCATTTTCAGGTAAACAAATCTTGCTAATTAATCTCTAAGAAAAAAAAAAAACATTAACATGGTGTCAAGCATAGAAATGTTTACAACATAAACACATTTTTCACTCCAAAACTGGCATCACAATATTAATAGATGAACAGTGATAAATAACCTTCCTCATTATAACAATGTATTTGTATACCTTAAAAAAGGAAAAATATTTAACAATGATAAAATCTGGTATCAGTGAAATTCTCAACATTCAAACTATCGTGATTATCTCAAGCAATCCCTTCACCAAACATCGATTTTTGTCGCGGAGCAAGGATGCAATTATATTTTAGAATCTTTCTTATGACCTTAAGTTTTTACTTTCGAAAAACTTAACAGTACTAATAATTAACACCAAGTGCTATGCATCTGGTTTTACATTTTTATATAGAGTGATTTTGGTACATGGTAGTTGCTGTCCACTACTGTTAATGAGTGCACATTGGTGTGGCAGCTTACTTAAAGCACTTACACCACTTTCGTTTTGCCACCAGTTTTGTGCATTTTCTTAGAAACCACCTTAAATATTTAATAACTTTTTTTGGTTGGATTTTAAAGAAGAATAATTGCTCTACATATTTTATTTGAAGAATGTTTTGTTACTGTTGGTCCTTTAATTACTAATGCTCTTGAATTCTCAACTTTCATATGAATAATTTGAAAAAATTATTTTAATTGTGTTTATTAGTGTTTAGGACAACTATTTTTATATGATTTATGATTCTCTGACCATCCAACTTTAAGAAAATTATAGCTATATCCAATTGTCTTAGGATTACAACCATTTTTTTTTTTCTGGAAAAATTTACTTTTTTAAAAATAATAGTTGCGAAATACTCAATGATACACAATTTTTAGAGAAGTGGGATAGTGAGGGGGCTGGCCCACAAACTATAACAATCGGGCATAGTTTAGATCTACTTCAGTATTAATTGTATCTTCTTCTAAGTTTATCCTTCAGACGTCTTTGTGTTTGTTCAGATTTTATTGAACAAATATGGATAGATGATCTCAATGATTGGTCTGTTAATAACAACTACCATGATATGAGAGAGGAGATACTAATTTAAAGTTATTCTAGTATTATTTAATTTTACAATTGCAAAATGAATTTTCAGTTGGACAATGAGGAGTCTACAGCTGGAACTGTGAAAAAGTCAGTAAGTTCATTCTTCAGTCAGCTATGGGAACCTATTACTATTGATGATCAGCTAAGTCCGATGGTCATAAAGGATTCTGAACCAGTCTCAATGACTGACCTTCAGGTATTAGAATATTATTATATGTTAATAATAAACATGATTGAATGTTTTTAGCCTGTTCCAGTAACATAATTGAGTGAGTATACATATCCAAACACAGTAGTACAAAACTTAAAGAATAACTCACATGATTTGGTTGTGTGAAAGTAAACCAGCGTTTGCTAAATTAGCATTGCTCTCAAATATAAGAAATTGAAATCTTGATTTAATTAAAGAAGTGATTTACCTGAATACAAGACAAGGTTTTTGTATTTTTAATCTCAATACTAAGAATAGGAGGATTACCCCCTTTCATTGGATTTTTACCAAAATGAATTGTTATCCAAAGAATAATCACTAAAAAAGAATTCATTATAATTTTTATCATAATTATATTTCGGATAATTACCCTAATATATTACATACGAATTATTATTAATATAATGCTCTCAAATATGAGAAATATCTTATTGCTTAGCCTATTTTTATATTGTCATTATAACCCCCCATTTTCTTTTTTATTTCTCAACTTAAGGAAAACTTTCTTTTTATAGAAACTATTAATTTATTAGTGCATATGATTTATTTTTTCTCCTTTAGTAAATTTAATTTAGTTTTTCTGATATATTTTCCAAACTCAATTTTACTTCTTTATCTATTATTTTTTATTTAATCTTTTAAGTAGCATTACTTTTCTTTTTATTTTCAAGCCAAGTAAATTATCTTTGTGTCCAAATATTTATTTTATCTCTAGTAAATTATATTTATTATTTCTATATTTATCTAAATTTAATCCAACACTGTATTTAACTTGTTATCTTTCCACTCAGCATACCTTTTATGTGCCTAATTCAAGTTTATTGCCTACCACATTGTATTCAAATTG
>NW_027110435.1:606482-607352 GCF_000696795.3 Halyomorpha halys
TATTTCCTAAATGTTTCTCCAGATGATTTAATCTCAGCAGTCCTCAAGTCCAGAACTAACGATTACGACCCAGACAATGTTCCTGTAAAGATCATCAAACTTTTGTCTCCCTGCCATTCTTCATGCCTTCCTGCATGTTTATAACTTCTCCCTTCAAAATTCCGTTTTTCCCAAAACCTGGAAGAAAGTCCTCATCCGACCATTGAACAAAGTTCCTTCTCCTTCTTCAGTTTCCGACTTTAGGCCAATATCCATTCTATCCAATTTGGTCAAACCACTAGAAAGATTATTCCACTCCCAACTTAATAATTTTCTCGAGCAAAAATCTCTCCTTAATCCTTTCCAATCCAGTTTTCGCTCCCAACATTCCACACAATCCGCTTTATTGAAAATTTCCCAAGACCTCCAATCATCAACGCTATAGACAATCATCAAATAACAATTTTAGTTCTTTTTGATTTTTCTAAGGCATTTGACACAGTTAGCCATAAGATCCTCCTTAATAAACTTCAAAACCTTTCCATGTCAAATAGCGCCCTAAAGTGGTTCCCCTCCTTCCTGTCCCATCGTTCCCAAACAGTCATCATTTCGAACAAACCTCTTTCCTCTCCCCTGCTTCTGTCACAAGGTGTTCCTCAGGGCTCCTCACTTTCACCAACCCTTTTCTCCATTTATACAAATGATCTTCCTGATTCCATTCACCACGCACAGTACCACCTATACGCAGACAATCTCCAAATGTATCTGTCCTTCCATCCCTCCGAAATGCTTGAGGCCATCCAAAAGATACAAGAAGATATTGACAGCATTAACGCATGGGCGTCTAACAATGATTTGAAGCTGAATGCCAAAAAAACGAAGGCCATTCTT
>NW_027110435.1:607862-608123 GCF_000696795.3 Halyomorpha halys
TTTCCCTTTCCTTAGAACCCATCTATTCACTTTTGTGAACAAAAAACGTCACACCATTTATGAAGTGGTCAAATGCCTATCCTCAAATCTCCTTAAATTCCTAAACCAACACGCTCCTCTTAAAACCTGTACCTTTAAACGCTCTCCGGTTCCCTGGATCAACTCAGAAATAAGAAATTTAATGAGAAAACGAGATGCTGCCAGAAGACGCTTCAGACGCACCCGAAGTTCCGAGCACTATTCTACCTTTAAGTCTCTCCG
>NW_027110435.1:610173-644540 GCF_000696795.3 Halyomorpha halys
AAATCTCACAATATGAACCATGTATTTATTCTTAGGGGACATATGTCCCAGAATAAAGTTATTTTTTCATTTCATTTCAAATATGAGAAATTAAAATTTTGATTTAATTAAAGAAGTGATTTACCTGAATACAAGACAAGGGTTTTTTCTAAAATCGTCTGGTAATTTGGATTCAATCCAGAAAAATTTGAGTTTGACCAAACTCGGGGGTTTTAATTCACATAATAGTTTATTTTCGTTATAACTTTTGTAATGGGAGTCTAGGTAAATAAGGTTATATTAATAATAAGTAAATATCATTTTCTTATTACCACACATTTTTAGAAGAGAAAATAAAAAAGTAAAAAGTTTGTTCAAAACAGGATCAGGGATGATGATACTGGTGTTCAACTAAAGTAATATATTTAAATTGAGAGCTAAAAAAGAAAAGGAACATTATTTGGAATCACTTGTATCAGTGGTAAATCTTTCCTGCCAAAGTTATCATAAGAATTTTTAGATCTTCATTTCTTTATTTATTTTGAAATTATATTAAACTTATTGCATTGTTTGAACTACATTATATTTTATGGCTATGCATGATTTCCAAAGCGATGCTTGTTTATGCTGTATGAAAAATCTTGTGTGTCTTTACTTTATTTAGATTATTTGTGTTACAGTATAAGCACCACCTTCTTATTACCGAGGCTAAGACTTTCACTGAGTGCATATCTGATGAGGAACAACCACAGTTTGATGCTTGGTACAATATTGTGGAGGAGGACTTCAGTGATGTCGATTCCCTGGGTAGACAGCTTTCTTCATGCCCAGCTTTAGAAGACAAATACCGAGAACTTGTCCCTGATCAGGTTTTTAAATTTTCTGTAAACTATTTTTATCATCATGAACTTAATTGATCATCCTATCTTCATTTATCCTAAACCAATAAAGGATATTTGGGAAGATTTATTAATTTAAAGTAAAGTTTAATTTACTAAACATTTGTGGAACATAATTTTTTTATTATTTATTTTATACCAGATTGGTCTGGTGGGCCTTACATGGTTGATATAACCCTTACATTAATTTTTTTTTTTTAACAGTTGATTATAGGGGGGTATAGAAAAAAGAAACAAGTTAATTTGAAAAGAAAAAAAAAATAATAATAAGTAAAATATGGGTAGTGTGAATAATGAATTAATAAATATAGAATTTATAACAGAATGTCCTGCAGCAGCCTGTTCGAAAAATATATCCTCAAAACCCATTAAATATAAATTTTCATAAAATACAAAAAATATTATAACTGGCCCATTTCATAATGTTAGTCAGGTTTTATGAGTATGCTCAAACCTTGTGTTTTATTGGTTGACTATCGAAATAATTCAGACCGACTGATGTTGGGAAGAGGACCAAGTAAAATATTTTTTGTATTTTATTAAAATTCATTATTAAGGGTTTTTCAGGACGCTAAAAACGAATCTGACTAGCTTTTACTTTAAGAAAGTATTTCGGCCCACTATGTAGGAAATGATTTTTGGTTTTTGCGATTTTATATACATTTAGACTCGATTAATACAATTGACTATAACTTATTGTTATTCTACATAAAAAATAAAAAAAATTGATTGGTATATTATGACCTCATAATGCCATGATAACAGCAGAGTATTAAAATAATTTAGACCAACTAACCTAGCAAAGTGGCATAAAATATTTTTTTATGGAGAAATAAAGTTTATTTTCGTTTTTAGCACCACAAAAATCCCTTTGATATGGGATTTTCATAGTAATCAAAAAATAAAATTTTTTTTTTCCTAGCCTGGAACTTGGATTTTGTTTCAAAAATCACAAAAAACAATAATCTCAAGATGATTTCACTAATCTACATGAAACTTTGGAAAGACTTAGGACAGTCTAAGCTACACATAATTGTACAAACCGTACTTTTGTAAACAAATTAGAATGAATGTGAGCGGTGGACTTTAATAATAATAATTTGATTGATTATCCTGGTACCAAATTTCACATTAATGGTTATACCCTAACACTAAGTTGACCATGTTCAATAGACATACATAGAAATAAATTTCTCCACAATTGTTGGGTGAAATGTGATGATAATCTTTGGTTCTGAGGGCAAACATTTTTTTTTTTTTCAATAAGGTGCAGCAGGCCCCTCCTATTCAATAATTTATGTCTCTTATTTTTTTGTATAACATTACTATATGAATTATTGATAAAAAATTATATTACTACTTATAAACAACATACATATTTTTAAATTTGGCTACAGTGACAGAGTATCACAAAAATGCTCGACTTTATTTATATAGGAGTGCAAATAAGTTTCCTTCATTTTATATAAAAAATGAGAAATTAATTTTAAAATAATGGTACATTACGTTTTATTCAATGTATTGTCCAACACTAACCATTATCTTTTCCCATCTTTCTGGCAGCCTTCGGTTACTATGTCAGAAGAACTCTCATCTTTTGAGGCTATCCATAAGTCAGTCCAATTTTTGGTATCAAAAATGCTGCTCAACAGGTCATGAGCGATCGACCGGAACAATTGATAATTGGAAGGGCCAATTCTGGTGGGGTAGGACTTCTCAATTAAGTGTCGCCGCAACATGTCTACTAGCATTATCATGTAGAAGAATAATTTTGTCAAGTCTGGAGTAATAATAAGCGTGTTTTTCCTTAAGTGCCTGGTTCAGTCTCATTAAATGTAGAGAGCTCCAGTAATGGTTTTATTCAGTTCGAGCTACTCATAATACACGAAACCGATCTGATCCTAGTAAATACACAACATGAGTTTTTTCCATATTTGGTTTGGCTGTTTATGTTTAAGCCTGCCTAGGTGATCCTCATGATTTTTTTTTTTTTTTTGGGTTACTGTAGTGGTTCACCAATGACTAAGATGCAATAAAACTTTTTTGTTATGCATGCTAAGCATCATTTCACTAATGAAAAATCAACATCCAACCTCTCTCAGCATCACTTTATATATATAACCAAATTTCCTTGTTTTTAAATCATTCCTAACGATGTGAAGCTGCTTTTTGAGTCACTTCTAATGTGAATGCTGTTGAAGATATATTTTATTAATTGTATTATGCACTAGGCTGTGTCTAAGAAACTATAGTCATATGGTCAATAGATGTTACCAGGAGGGTGGCATAATTGTACTCTCCTTCAAAACAAAAATGAAGCTAAAAAGGCCATGCCTATGAAAGGAATGTTTATGTTGAGGTTATTAGGATGTCCGCCATTGTAATCTAAACTGAAACAGAAGGCAGCCAGTGATTGGCTCATACTCTTCACTTACTCCTGTGCCTAGGAGTCTTTGACTTTCACATCAAACTCATTGTTTTCAAACCATTCACAACTTCTCTCTCTTAAATAGCCTCATCATTTACTTCTACAAGAAACCAATATGGTGCCACAAGTAATGCTTATTCGGCCCTAAACATGACATTTAAAAAAAAAAAAATGTTGGGATGCAGAGTCACTAATAGTTCAAGGTTATGTTATTACTAGGTGGCCAAACTAACAATATTAGGGTACATCCAAGATGCACTGGTTTTCTGGATCACCTTCTGGTTGAGCTATCTTTTGTCAAATGGCAGAAACTTATTTGTACACCCATTATTATAGTTATTAATCAACTTTATCAGGCCCGTCAAGACCCCGGCCAATGGGAATTTTTTATGGATACATACTGATATATTTACAAGATATCTTTAACTTGTGTTCCCAAGAGTTTTTCTGTAACTTTAATTAACTCATTGGTTTCTGGCATTAGCTAGCATGCCAATCTTCGATTTTTCTACTTTCTGTAAATGATTTGTCTGGTCAAATAGGTCTGATGTTTTGTAATTAAACAAATTTGTAACATGAAGACTTTCTAAGTTGTAAAACTAAATTATTTCTTAATAACTATTTTGGCCAATTATGTTTGATCAATATTCCACACCTATTATACATTAACTTTCAATATTGGTAAGCAATATTTTTACTTACAATAGTTAGTCATGATTTATGACTTAAGGACTCCTCAGATCGAAAAAAAAAAAAAATAAACAACCAATATAAAGTTGTTTTAAAATTAAATTTTCCATGAAAATACCCCTTTAGTCACGCGAAAACCCCCCTTCAAATGGGACAAATTCTTTTTGTTTTAAAAAAAAAAATTGTCTTCTTTACTATAGTGTAACTTAAAATTTTCAAATTTAAATAACTTTTTAATTATTGCTATTAAAGAGATGACACGACATTAGAAAAAATGTAAAATACCAATTTTCATCATTCAAGTTGAGTATTAGAGCAGCTCCAATAAATGACTTCATAAACCTCCAACTCCCAATCCTAAGTATCAAATTTGATAAATTCTAATATGTTAAAAAATTGTAGTAATAAATAATCCATAATCGTTAGAATATGATTTGTGTCTGATTAGTTAAAAAATATTGGTTCGCATAAATTTTGCTAGATTAGGGAAAATTTTGAAGAAATAAAACCCTGGAAAATTTGGGGAAAAGTCAGGGAATTTCGTCAAGCCATTTTGATTCAGTTATCTTATGATATTGTAACTACGTACCTACATCGCTACTACATTTTTGCTTCTACCTTATAGTTAATGATACCCATCGTCTATTTTTATTTCTCAGGTGAGCCATTCCGACTTTTGGAAGAGATACTTATTTCGGAAAGCACTGATGCTTGATAAATATGCTGAAGAAGATAGGCGAAAGGCCAGAGAACGGCAAGAAGCTGAAAACTTCCCATGGGAAAAAGGTAAACATGATAATACAATCTTAATTGAATTGATAATTGTTCTATTTTATTATGATATGGTTCATATAACTTCTATGTACTTTGGAATATTTTATTTATATTACATCTAATATAATTTGTTATATATATATATATTATCATGGATAGGTAGGTGTATCATCTTGTTTACACAAAAAATATTTGTTAAAACAAAAACTAGATAATACTATTATAATTAGAAGAGTTTTTCATTAAAAATAAGAAATATATTCAATAATTGTACAGCTTTACCATCATTTATACACCATTTACTGACCATTGTTCCCATTTTGGAATGTCAATTCCACAATTTTTCACACCAATTCCCAGTTTTGACCAATTAAACAATGTTGCATGATAAAAGTAAATTTTATTTTCAAACACTGCTCAACTCAATATTAGTAAATGTTTCAAAGATAAGATAAGCCAGGGTCTATTTATGAGATTTTGGGGGGTCGGGTGGGTGAGGCAGAATTTCTTTTTTTGGAGTGCTCAATCCGAACTGCATCCTCATCATCCTGTGGTTTCCCCAGGGGAATGGAAAAAAAAATATTAAACTTTTATCTTAATCGTTTTTCTTTTGTAACTAATTTCATTCTTGTAGCAAAGCCCTATTCATAGATGAGCATTCTGTGCAAAATTTCCTAAAAAATGTGTTCATTCCATTTAACAGCTGCTATAGTGTGCTATACAAATAGTCCTGATATCAAAGATTCAAAAAAAGTTTTCAAAAAATGGTGTAGAAGTTTTTTCTCAACGATTCTATATTTTTTTAAGGTTGCTAAATCCGAATGTCAGGTTTGTTACCTCACAAGATCTAAAATAATTAAAAATATAAATTTTTCATTAGACATTATGAATTATTGTTAGACAAAATTCAAAATATACTGGTAAATGAAAAGGGAAAAAAAATGAAATGATATCTTTTAAATGTCCATTCTCAAAAGTTTGAAATAGTCCTCTTCAACAAATAAACTACATTGGTCTTTTATTATGTATTTTATTATATATAGTATATTTTATAATATACTAGAAATTATATTACTATCTTAGTTAAATAGTAAAATCGTCATATATAGGGTGTTTTTTTGAGCCCGATAGAACTTGAAATTGTAAAAAATAACACAAAAAATTAAATTGTAATCAAAAATTTTTTTTTATTCGAAAGATCAATACGTGACATTAACATTTGAAAATGATTTCGGGCATATGGGCACCGCGGCTGTTCTTGACGAAGCGCATTCTGGACGTCCAATTTTGGCCGTATGTCACGAATAACACGAACAATGCTGGCCTCCAAGGCGTCAATTGTTGCTGGTTTATCAGCATAAACCAGTGACTTCACGTAGCCCCACAGGAAATAATCGAGAGGTGTCAAATCGCACGACCATATGCGGCAATTTTGCTTATTAACAAACCCGTTAAGCCAAAAATGCGCCTCATCGCTGAACACAATTTTACAGAATGCGCTTCGTCAAGAACAGCCGCGGTGCCCATATGCCCGAAATCATTTTCAAATGTTAATGTCACGTATTGATCTTTCGAATAAAAAAAAAATTTTGATTACAATTTAATTTTTTGTGTTATTTTTTACAATTTCAAGTTCTATCGGGCTTAAAAAAACACCCTATATAAAAGCAGAACAATCTGAATAATTATAAACAATTTATAAATTAAATTCTTTATTGTTATATTAATAGGAAATACTCAACATTTGTCAAATTTGTGGTTTCTAAAATTACAGTTTATTAAACTTAAAAAATTAAATTAAATTAAGGAAAATAAACAATATAGTAAGAAAGATATATGGAATAGTTATTGACTACTCTCTATATCTTGCTAAAGTTTTATTGAAGTATAAGCAATAATCTATTTGTTCTTTGCAGAAAATTTTGCCGCTGATATTGAACTGTCTGAAGAGGAGCAAATCAAGATTTTATCTGATTATGAAGAAGAGAAAAACCTCAAGAACCAAAAGAAAGTCAAGGGTATGTATATGTATTATGTATTTATTTATCTTCTTTAAAGTTTATTGTATCCTTAAATATTTATTCTTTTCAGATATCAGCTGCGACAATCTTAGGGTCAGAGAGCGAAATGACCTCGTTATTGTTGGAACAGATACTCCATCACAGTCTTCTACTTCAAGTAAAGGTATATAAAACTTTCATAAAAATGTTTAGAATTTGTAATTGTTACACTTATTTAATCTGGAACAAGAAGTTCCTTTACCAAAATAATACAGTGGAGAAAAAGTATTTTAACCTTTAAAGCAGGGTTTGGAAATAAC
The DNA here is from genome assembly GCF_000696795.3 of Halyomorpha halys. NCBI lineage: Eukaryota > Metazoa > Arthropoda > Insecta > Hemiptera > Pentatomidae > Halyomorpha > Halyomorpha halys. The sequence continues at coordinate 617,264 of NW_027110435.1, forward strand.
TATGCACTTTTATTTTGAAAAAGTTCTCGTCTGGTTTTATAATTTTCTTAGGAACTTTTTTAAAGCAGTTCAAAAATTATCAACCATCAACAATCATGTTCAAAAATTTTTTGTTAGACTTTTATATATGTTCTTACAGGGATTTTTAATAAAAGTCCTTTTTTTGATAATTGTATGGCTACAACTTTTATATACAAGTTTTGTACTATGGAAGTTCTCCATGGAACATTTATTATAAATGTTAATATTATAAAAGTTTTATCTATACTTATGGTTTTTTATTTGCATGTCTAATATGGTTAATGCTAATTAAAAGATTTTTAGTGTTCGCATATCAATTGATATTAACTTTTTTTCAATGATTTTAATGCTATATCCTTGTTATCATGGCTCTCAATGTAGGAGCATGAGGGATTCACCTTACAGTACAAGACCCTGATGGAAAAAAAGTTAGTTATTTCATCTAACTAGGAAATACCTAAGTGTAACCAGGTTCCGGATTGATATACTACGCATGAACGAGCATTGCCCTGTTCGGGATTGGGTTGACACTTGAAACGCTTTTCCCCTATTCTCAGGCTGCTAAGGTCAGCCTTAACTTATCATTTTTCTTGGACTGAGATTGTTTCTTATTAAATTTGTTTTACTTTGCAGGAAAATGTATTAAAGGCAAATAATTTTACAACTCTGTTCTGACTTGCTTTTTACTCAAGTATTTGACTCAAATAGGAAGGAGAAAAAATGAAATGTGTCAAATGTCTCAGAATGGAAAGATAGCTGATTTCTAAAACAATCCCTATATGTTTGCTTTGTTCTTAAAATCATTCCTCCAATAATAAATGTCCATATCCAATAATTGAGATACTTCCAATTTTGTTATGTCAATCCTGGCTCGGTAATGTGAACCAGTGGTTCCCAAAATTTTTTGTTCTACCACCCTCTTTCCAGGAAAAATATTACTTTTTGTTAAAAGTAATAAGCCTGGAAATTAATTTTTTTTTATTTGAATAGGAAATACATATGTAGTAATGTTTCTACTTTTTTCGTAAAATATAGAAAAGAAAGGTGTAAATTAGAAACATTGAACTTTGTAATTATAAAACTATCTATTGAATTCATAATGGAATGTAATACAAAAAAGCTTAAAACAATTGAAATCATCTTAATGAGAAGGATGAACCTTGTGTGCTGTTACCAATTTAGTAATCCTCGGTTCTATTTTCATCAGCAGTAATATTGTTGACCGTGACAACTTACAGTTATTCATCACCTCCAAATGCACCTGTGGCCATCACTGTCCCCCTTAATTGCTGCATCGCCCACCAGGGGGAAATCACTGATGTAATCTTAAGCAGATTGTATGGTCTGATTGTTATCTTTTATTTTCATCTTTAATGAAATCCCTTATGCTTTTCGCTGAATAAACGAGATGATCTTTTGTATGATTGCTGTAATGACAGTGTAAGAATGTTTTTCAAAGGCAATGTATAAAAGTTTTGATTATTGTAGACTGTCTCCGCTTATTGTAAACATTTAAATAGGTTAATTGAATTTGGGCACAGTATTTTTTTCTTTTGACCAACCTCCCTTTTTCTAGCTACTATGTGTAAACCCAGGAGATGTAATAAGATATTGAACAAAATTATCAACATCAATGAAGATTGTTCTGAGCACACTTCCAAAGAAGACCAGTATGCATTAGGCCAAAGTGAAACTGATAGGGTAATATAATTACCCTATACTGTTGATATCATTATTATCATTTCTATAATAACTAAAAAAAAAATTTATTTATGGATAGTTTATTTAAATGTGAAGCCTAATATTGTTCAATTCAGAATTAATTTGAATAAATCGATTTTTTAAAGAATGAGTATTTTTGTTTACTCATAAATTAGAAGGATGCTCTTATATATAAGTATATTAGAAACGTCCTTTAACCTTGTGTTAATCTGTAGGTAGTTTTTAAGACATGGAAGTCCGAATGAAAAATAAATTTAAACTATACTTGGTTTTCATAAAAGTAATCCAAAATTAGGGTGAAATTACTGACTTTTTTGCCACTGGGCTCTTATACTGTAAGGTGTATTGCTCATGCTCCTACATTAAGGGACATGATAACAAGGACCTTGTATTAAAATCATTGAGAAAAAATCATAAAAATCGATATACGAACACTAAAAATCTTTTACTTAGCATTAATCATATTAGACATGCAAATAGACATATGAACAAAAAACTATAAGTGTAGACAAAACTTTTATAATATTAATATTCATAATAAATGTTCAAAGTAATCAAAAATTAAGATAAAATAATTTGACTTTTTTCTCCTCTTAGGCTCTTGGACCTACTATTACCTCAAATTACCAGCCTCTTTGGAGGGCTATCCCTATTTATATATTTTTTCCTTACTTACCCCTATACATGTGAAAATTAAAGTAGCTGTTACCGCTGTGACTGGTACTGTCACAACAACAAATATCATCCTATACACCATGGTAGGGGCTGCAACAAGCCTTTCCAAGACTAAACATCCTGAGGAAGCATTTAATTTTATTTTTAACTTTTCTAATGATTATGATCATATGTTATCAATGATATTTTAATGCATTATGTGTATGTATGATTATTATACATCTGGGAGTAAGTTTGTATAAGAGCTTGCAAATACTCATGTCCAGACACGCCCTTTATTTAACTGAGGTGGATGCGTTGACAATGGTTATGTAGAGATCATTTGGTAAAAGGTAAACAAAATTTTTCTGTGAGGATTTATTGGAGTAAATAATCCTCCATTAAATTTGTTTAATGGAGGATTATTTACATGTGCTATTTGTTGTATTGATTTTTTTTTTTTTCATTGAATGCTATGGCTATTTTAAGGGGAGTTAAATTAATTTTTTATATTAAAGTTCTAATTATGTGGAGTTTTTTTTTTATTATATCAAGGTTCTACTATATTCCATTGTTTAAAAATAAATTAAGAATAATCATGTGTTTAATAACATTCATTTATAGTTTCAAAACAACACTATTATGGGACATTATTTGATTAATGATAATTTTTTTTTTTAATTTTACAAAGATAAATTACTGAATTGATAACTGTGGATTATTTATAGAGAGCACGGATGGCGATTGGGAAAAAGAGTTTGAAATTGAAGACACTGAGGAACGGAATGAAGGTTCTGACATAACCAAACCATTGAATTCTTAAAAATATTTCGCATTTGTTCCATATCTGTTTGTAAATATATATACATAAGAGGGTTTTTTATATTTTTATTTTGGGACCCTATTTGATATTTTTTTATTAATTCAATTTTCAATTTGTTTAATTGTGATTTATACAATAATGATTACCTTGTATTATTCACTACAAAAGTTCTGTTCTTGGATAAAATCTATGAAAATTAGAATACCTACCTCCATATTTAAATAGAAAACTTATAAAAGCATTAATAGAATTGTAAATGGTTTATTTAACCATATAGTGAAAGTTGTCATATGTATTATGTTTCTGAAAGCAGTTTTATCTTGTCTTGAATTTTAGTGTAAATTATTATTTTATTGTGTCATTCATTTTTTTTTTTTTTTATATATAAAAACTTTGATCCTCATGTAAAACCATACATTTTATAAAAATAGAGTTCATATAATTTTTTCAATTCTTCAAATATTTCCTTATTCATTTTGATTGATACTTGCAAAGTCACAAAAAATTGGATAAGGTTTTATTCTATATGTTAAAAAAAAAAAAAGCTTCTTTATTGTGTAAATAGTTAAGATTTATATTTTAAAAATGTTCAATAAAAATTATTTCTTAATCAGCTGTTATTAATTATCTCAACGTCCCTGTATTTATTCCTAAACTTGTTCTTTTAAATTAATAATGTTATTAATCTGTATGTATTAGATACAATAATTGAACCAATATTCAAGGTTTCCTATAACTGTTTGGCAATATTTATGGAGGTTAAAGTAAACCCTAATACCAGCAAAAAAGTTCATGTAAACAATGGTCTAATTCCCTACTGGACATGGGAAAATTGATATTTTGTTGAATAGGAAACTATTTTTTTAAGTTAATTATTATTATGGCACTACAGTCCTGCAAGAACCCGGGCCTCCTCCACAACAGCCAACCAGTCTACACGGTCTCTTGCTTTCTCCTTCCATCTGCCAACCTTCAAGAGCTTCCAATCCTCCTCCAGCACAGCCAACCAGTCTACACGGTCTCTTGCTTTCTCCTTCCATCTGCCAACCTTCAAGAGCTTCAAATCCTCCTCCACATCGTCCAGCCATCTGATCCAGGGACGCCCTCTTTTCCGTTTTCCATCTGGTTTGCCATAAGCCATCTTTTTGGGAATCCTTTCATCGGGCATTCTCTCAATGTGTCCTAACCATCTTAATCTTGCACTTTTTATTAACGCCATGATGCTGGGTTCCCCGTACAAATTTATCAGTTCCTCATTCCTTCTTCTCCAGACTCCTCCCCATATCCTTCTCAATACCTTTCTCTCCCAGGAATTGAGCATCTGTTCTGCTTTTCTTGTCAAGGGCCATGTTTCTTCCCCATAGATCACTACTGGGCTTATGATGGTGTTGTAAATGACCACTCTCTTCCTTTTAGCGAGAGCTCTAAAATTCAGTATTTTCTGCAGTGAGAAATAACATTTATTTCCTGCCGTTATTCTGGCCTCTATTTCGCTCTCTACTTTGTTATCATCTGTAACTAGGCTTCCCAGGTACTTAAACTGGTTTATAGAACTGAAACTGTGGTCTCTGAACGTCACTTTACTGTTCCCTTCCTTATCCTCTCTTGAGCTTTTCATGTACACCGTCTTGTCTTCATTCACCTTAAGGCCCAATTCATATGCTGCTTCTTCAAATTCCTGGAATGTTCCTTTTAATGCTGCTCGTGTTCTTGCGGCAATGACTACATCATCTGCATATGCTAAATGTTGAGACAGTCTACTGTAAATGGTCCCTCCTGGATTAGTTCTGATTGAACGAATAGCTACTTCTAATGCTATTTTAAATAGAAGAGGAGCTAGAGGATCCCCCTATCTCAAGCCATTCTCCACAGAAAATTCCTGGGACAGCGAATTTCCAAGCTTAACTCTGCAGATACGTGTTCATTAGTGTCATTTTTTTTAAGTTTATCTAACTTAAATTATCTATTGTAATTTTCAGCATAGTTAACTTGTAAAAATTGTAAAGCTAGCAGAATCAAGAAAAGGCTTCAACTTAATAATAAAAAATTTTATTGGAATAATTAACTTAATTAAAATCTAAAAGTGGAAAATCTGTGAATAATTAAAGATTTTATGAAAAACAAAACTTTGCATTATTTTGCTGCTTTTGAAAGCTCCCTTTAAATAATCTTAACAAAGACAAATTCTTCTTGTTTTAAAAGAAAATTTTATCTAATTTACTCTGCTAGAATATAGAATTACAAAACTTAAATGCTTTGATAGTAATTGCTTGCCATTCATCAAATGTGACCTTAAAAAATCCTGTTCGGATCTGTGAATCCCAGTAGCTAGGGAGGACCCAATTAGCCTTCAATCTTTCATGGACTGTAGAAAAGAACTTTCTCAATGTAGCACCCTTCTAGCTTACCATCCACTGTCTATTCCACTCCTCAATCAAGTCCTCCCTCAGTATCTTTTTCCATAAATTTCGGATCACACCGATCCTCACCTGGAGCCCCTCTGGTAGCGCTTCCAGCCCCTGCTTCTTTACTTCATATTTAACATCTTCCTTGAGGATGATGTCCAGGGGCATCACTCAGGCTAGTACTGCACCTCCTCATGCAACACCATTATGTAGGTCTTCATGCCCCTCAGCAGAGAGCCAATTTCTGTATGGTGGCCAGTCTCTTCATCTGAGCCTGTGTAAGGTTCCAGCTCCATGCAGAGGATGCGTACCTCCAAATTCTCAAGAACACACCTTAATAAATGGTCATCATTGGGGAGTATCTGAGGCCCCAAAACACACCCCCAATTCTGCTTAGTCCATTGAGTGACAGGGTCATTTTATCTTTTAAATATGGCAAGTGAGGAATGGCATCAAATTGTCTTCTTATCCTCACAGGGCAGGGAGTTGAAATTACTGGGGATGTTGAGCTCTTGCAACTACTAGAGTACATGGGACCACCAAACCTCTGTCGAAGGCAGACGAAATGTTGAAGAGGATCAATAAGACATGTTTCTCTGCCCTCCATTCTGTGTCCTTAAGCACTATCTCCAATGCATCCGTAGTTCCCTTGTCAGGGGTCGAGCTGAATTGCTGTGGGTGGCTTGCAGCACTTAGGATTGGTCTTATTCTGTTGACAATCATGTTCCTTCATAGACCTGAAGATGTGACGATCATAGACCTTACTAGCTACCGGGAGGAGACCTATAGATTGATAGGCTTTTAGTATTTCCTTATCTTATAGAGTAGTCTCAAGTCCTTAGGACCTCTTCTTCTGGTGACACACTCTGTTTCGATATACCCTGTACCTATGCTTAGATTCTTCTCAAAGTACAGGTCTCCTCTCGTCGTCCCTGTCAACCAGTATTCCCTCCAATTCACTGGAAAATGCTCTCCAGTTCACAAAGCCCTTTTCTACTTCTAGAGCACCACCTTCCTCCTTCATCACACTGATGGATATGACTCAGTGGTCAAAGATCGGGTCTGACTGTAGGGTCCAGTCTACAATACACTTTTCCATGCGAGTTGTGCCAAGTGTCACATCTATCCCATTCTGGTCCCAGGCTCCAACAAATGTGGGACCAGAGGGCTTGTTTTTTCCAACACACTTAACTCAGGAATTTCCAGTGGTATAGGGTATTTTTTATGTATTCTGATAGTAAATTAGGTTTTAGGTCAAATTCATATCTAGGACTTTTATGATCTGGTGTGCCCTGAATGTCCTGTGAAGCTTTTTATTTAGCGCTTTTGACAATTTAAATACAAACGGTGCGAACAATTGAACAAACCAGAAGAATAAAACCTTTTAGGAATTCAATTTCCCTTAGGGATAAGTCATCATTATTGAAACATTTATTCTTTGAGGCAATGTCATGATAATCATTTTAGTGTCTCCTCGAAGAGTCGAGGAAAAAGGATTCTTACAAAAACTAATTTCTAAACCAATTTTCCTCAGCATTTGTACGCAGATCAGAAAAAAATTGTTTGCGGTTTTTGTCATGTAAGCCAATTATATCATAATATTTATTATGATTGTAAACATGCCAATATTTGTTCAATAAAGAGTACAATAAAAATATATTGAACTACAAAAAATAATAAAATATAACTGCCTCCCGGTGTCAATAGCTATCCTAAACCCCAGATTAATGTTAGTCTCAGGCCAAAAATCGGACAACACTTCACAGTTTTCACTGAGACATACCTGCAGTAGTTCAACATATCTCTGTCTACTGTTAGAATGTTCTTGTTTATACTGTTTTTAACCCTATTTTTTCTTCCTGTGTCTAGACTCATCCCTCATAAGAACTGGGCATTTATCTGCTCCTCTTATAAGTTCTACTCATTCAAACTAAGGCTTCATTTCCTCACTGAATCGCTCCTATAATTATTACCTCTACCTCAACATGTGTTGTCGAGGCCTTCTGGAAAGTCCACACACACACATATATACTTTTTTTTTTAGTTGATTATCATAAAAAATAACTGAAATCGGCATCAGTAGTGAAAGTAAGACTTTCTTGTAAGCAAGTTGTTATAAAAATAGAATACATAGTGTTTTTTTTTTGCAAAATTCCTGTCTAAAGGGAGAGAAATTTTTGATTCATGAGAATTGAAGTCGTTACATCATAAATAATCTAATTTTAGTTATATGGATGGATAAATTTCAAATTTGTTAACCATCCAGGAGATGTTTGATGGTTGCTTCACACTTAATAAGAAGTTTCAGTCAAAATATAGTGGTTAATTTTGTAAACCAGCATAATATTGTAATTTTTAAATGAAAAAATGTACCTCCACATCTTCCTTCAGAGTTTTTTTTTCATGGTTGATTAGTTTCAAAATATCATACGCGTTTTTTTGCATTAAGAAAGTTATAATTTTTTCAAAGTGGATGGATAAATTTTATATCTTAGCCGTCCAGTGGATATTCGATACTTATACTCACATATTAAATAAGAATTGTTGTGATAAAAGTTTTAAGGAATAGTGTCTGCAGATAAATAAATTGACTTTATTTTTAATTGATAATTGACTAATTAGATATTGATATTTTTGACCAGGGCAGAATAGCCTGCATGAAGTTTAGAGTTGTTAAATTATATGGTTTCAAAGTGGTATTGAGTAGATTGTCCCTGAAGATGGCCGGATTGGCCGAAACGTTGGACGTATAAGAGAAATAAAAAGTTTTGAGACTATAATGGATAGAGTTTGAATTATTTATTTAAGAAGTTAATGTTTGAAAGTAATTGTTTGCATAAGTGTCAATAGAAATGTGGTGTTCATTGTTACTTATGGTGTTTGGCTAAAAAAAGTCCTTGAAACCTCTATATTTTGAAAATGGCTTATCTGATTTGGTCAAAAATGTGAGAAAAGTTGGGGATTAGTGTGAATTGGGTCCAGTATTAATTTAAGCAAATTCCATCCACTGCCTTTACTCATAAATTCCTTGAAACACAAATATTTTGAAAACAGCTCATCTGATAATCATCAGAACAATGTTGTAGAGACGTTAGGGATTAGTTCAAGTATAATCAGGTGTAAATTTTACCAAATTTCATCCACTACTTTCGTTTCCTCATGGGAAAAAGTACATTTTCAGTATTTAAGTCCAAATTAGAAAAATTAATGCTTTATCTTAAAAACCACTAGTCCTAGATTTTTTAATTTTTTTTTTCGAAATCAGCAGGCTCAAAAACAGAAAACTGTAATAAAATAATTTTGGTCAGCTAGATCTGTCATCTGGCCCACTGAGCGGCACCACTGCAGTCCAAGACAATCAAAATTGATACACAAACTCACTCGCTTGACTACAAACGGTCCAAAAATCATTTTACTTGCAAATCAGGTCAAATTTTACATACTTAAACAAGTAATGAGAAGCAGGGCAGCTCAGTGAAGAAGACAATTTTGTATTTTGTTAAAACAGACTTTAAATCCTTCAGATACGTACCAAGCCTCTATAAAATGAGTACTCTTTTACTTAGGGAGAAAACTGGACAAACATCTCCAAGAAAATTCTAGATACTCAGTCGAAAGATAATTAAATTAGTATATTAATTATATAAAAATGTCTCCATTAAAGAAATTGGAAATTGGACTATAATTAGTGAAGATACAATTTTAATATTGGATTTTGGATCCCAATTGGTAAGTCATGTGAGTGGATAGAGGTAATTTTATCAATTGACAAATATAATAAATAATTAATTTAAATAATAGAACATTGTGTAATATTTTAGTGTTTTTTTTTGTTGGAGATTTCTGTCCAAGGGTTTCTTGTCAAGTTGAATCTGAATATGAAGCAGCTTTTTTGTTTATTTTATTTTTTAACTTACTTTAACAAATATTTATATTTAAGAAAGTTAAAATATTAATGAAATTCAATTAGATCAATTCTTTTAACTTTTTTTTTTTCGGTTGACTCTACAGACCTTGTAGATCTTTGGGAATGCAAACCAGCCTTTTCCATGCCTACCTGTCTTGGACTACTGCTTATCAGTTGGTTGCATGCAGCTCTTTTGCATCTTTGTCGATTCTCTCGATCCTTCTGGCTTTTGGCCTCCCACCCGGTCTCTTGCCAACTATACTGGCATTCATTATTGTGTAGAGGCATCTTGTCGCATTGCTTCCAGCTACATGTCCCGTCCATCTTGACGTCCTTGCATTAACTTCATATTATGAGATATTGACTGACCAGTCTCTGAAATTCACTGTTAGTTCTTCACCTCCTTCTGTTTAAAGATTGTTGATCCCAGATCACTCCTGTAATTATAGGCAGGACTTTCTGTTTAAATCGCTCAATTTTACTTTCAAGGGTACCTGTAGCCCAGGTCTCGGAGCCAAATATTAGAGCTGGCTTTATCATGGTATTGTACACCCTTAGCTTCAGATTTTTTGGGATTTCAGTATTCTTGAAAGAGAGAAGGCTCTGTTCGTGCTTGTTATACATTGGTCTACCTCAGTCCATTACCAACAATTCTTATAACATTACAAAGAAATAAATCCAATTATCCAGGTTGAAAGAATTACTGCAAACTGTTAGTCTATTACTTTATAATACCTAACCTACATTCTCAAACATTATTAACTAACATCCCTTTTTATTTTCTACACTTTTAGCAATTGTAAAAATGTTGGATTAAATTTTTAAATTAGAAAAATCGATAACTAATTTTATTTACTCTTTAATAGTTAAGGTATTTCAATTTTCCCGACACTCATTTGTTATTTTAGTTTCATCTACATCTTTGATGACAATCCTTTGTTAGTTTCATCAACAAACAGGTTTTATAGTGATCTTGATATAGTTTGTGGTAGTAATGGTTCTAGATTCCTAAGCTTTTTCAAAACAGCATATGGAAGCACAATTTTCCCCTAATAGATTGTTTTATTTATACCAGTAAGTGATTATCCTACCCAGCCAGGATACCATATTATAGGTTAAGCATGACAAAAGAAAAATACTATTGGAAAATGTCCTACTTAAACAATGTATGCAGCAGCATTAGTTATTAAATTAATAATAAATCTATAATTAAATTTTACATCAATGGAAATCAAGCTATCATAATTGCAATGGTAAATAGAGTGTGAAAGATTTTTTCTAGTATTATATTAAGTACTCCTATATTAAAAAACAGTAACTTCTTTCGCTTAAATTACTTAATACTTAATTCAAAAAAATTAAACCATAGAGGTTTCATCAATAATTGGGAAAATATATTTTCAATTTTTTTTTTATTTTAATAATTATGTAAATATAGTGTAGCCAAATATTTTATGACAGGTATTCATTCAGGAACTGGGTTTGTTTGATAAAAGAATTAACAGTAAATGTGTTATAATGATGTTAATAAGTATATTAGATATTAATCAGTCTAAAGCATCGGTTCTCAAAGTGGGGCCCCAGTCCTCTAGGAGACCGCAAAGCGGTTTCAGTAGGATCTCGATAAAGGAATGCATATTTATAATTTGCACAGTCCATTCTGATTTTGCTAAGAGTCCTGATTCCATGCACAAACACCTATGAGTGTGTCGGCTTTTTCTACACTACTTACTATCTAGACAAAATTTCAAAATAGATTATATGCGACAAATGACATGAGAGTTGCACTGGCCAAAACAAAGCCAAACATAGAAGAACTTGTTTACTTTAAATGAATGGATAGAATAAGTAAACTGATCTGTAAGTAAATTAAATGTTTATTTGATATTAAAACGTTTCACTTTTATTAATATAATATCTATAATTAATACAGTATTAACAAAAATTTATTCAGAATAAATTATTTACAACAGTTTTATTATATAAATAGGGCTGAGATGGCACTCAGAAAATTATTTATAATTAACAAATATACATGCAAGAATTATTAAGTATGTATTAAATACATAATAAATTATTATTAGGTCTTCATAATCTTTTGTTTTAAAAAAATTATATAAATCGTTTTGCTTTTATTTATTAATAACTAATATTATTTTTGATTTTTAATTAAGTAGTTCTTATAACGCTTCGGGACATATTTTTCAAATTTCTCGATAATGATTTGAAAAATATCCTATTTTACAGCTTAAAGGATTCCCTTCTTGCTGTGGGAGTTTTGGTCCCTGCTGGAGATCTGAAACAGAAATAAACAGTCATATATTATTAGAAGAAATACCACTGAAGTGTTAAAAAATAAAAAGCATCAACAAAACTAAAAGTAAACAATGATTAACATGCTAAGTTAAAATAAAACACTTGAATGAAAAAGTGCAAAATCTTATGATATTTGATTATTATTGAATTTGATTATTTTAAACAAAATTTAATTGTGCAAAGTTAATGCTAATTCATATAATGCCTATTTACATAAATAAATTCTAACTACCATAATATATTAAAACATGTTTGAACAACATAATAACTTAGGCTAGGACAGATTACTTTTAAGGCATAATAATGTAGCCAAAGTATACTACCAAAGTACATGCAGAACATCGGGACTACTGAGCAATAATAAAACAATTTATCATCATTATAATGCAGAAATACTCATAGAAAATGGTGGTATAAAGGGATGAACAAATCATGATGGAACACAGAATATTACTAAACCTGCAAATTTCGATTATACACATAAGAAATAAAATAATTATGAGAGATAGTTGACCGTGGATGATAAATGAGGAGAAGATGGTTGGGGGTGCGGTCATGAAAACAATTTCATTGACCGCACCCCCAACCATCTTCTCCTCATTTAAGAAATAAAATACTCGAAATCATAAATGTAGCAAGCAATCCCAAGTGATATCAACCTAATGACTAGGTTGAAACTATTAAAATTAAAAATGCTTCAAATGAACTGACATTGAAAAGAATTAGCTGAAAAGCAGTTTTGCTTGATACTTGCCGGAATGTTGGGAAATTTTTAAATAAATGAAACCATCTGCATTCCCTAGATTTTTTAATTATCTATATTCCCAAGGATAAAAATATACTTCAAAAATCAGAGAGAAAGAATTTTAAAAAATAATAAAAGACTTATTCTTGATTTTTAATGAAGTAGTTTCTTTGTAATGAATCCAGACATATTTTTCAATTTCCCTGCTAATGATTTGAAAAATCCTAATGAAAAAAAATCTTGTTTAAGATTTTGTTGGATTAAGATTAAGGTTTGACCTTAAAGGATTCCCTTTTTGCCGTGGGAGTTTTGGACCGAACCTTCATGAATCAGCTCAGCACTTATTAACTTTTTAGGAATTGGTTTGTAGCAAAGCCCAACAACTTTACATTATATATTAACAAGGTGTACACACTGCAATTTTGCAGCGAGTAGCCTCATAAATTACCAGTGGACTTATCCTTACTTAAATCAAATATTCTATGCAATATCTTTTATTAAATAATATATGCGATATAAGGTTAAAGATAATTTAAATGATGTGACCATATAAGAGCCTCAGCTGCATAGCTAAGATCTTCCTTAAGATCAAGTTAATAAATTTACTTTAACCGAGCTAAATTCTGGGTACATGAATATTTATAGTAAATCACTATCAACAAACAAGCTGAGAATCAAAATGATTGTAAGAAGAATACAATGAGAATTTAAAAGGCTACTGAATTTACCAGATTAACATCCAAGTAAGTAACTAAAAATAAGAATAAACAACAAAGCTGTGTGGTGATATTAATAAAAGTGTAGGAAGTTTAATTAATAGACCCTAATAATATCACATAGTACAAAAATAAATGCTTTGGCATATTTTCAAACTAAAGCCTGGTCCCTGCATAAATAACAACTGGAAAACAAGAATTAATGCATATAAAAATCTATTTTTTTCAAATATAAAGTATTAAAATTGTTTTCTTATTTTTTGATAAGAAATGTATTGATTCAGGTATGTTTTTATAGTATCAGTAGAGATATAATTGAAAAAAAAATAGTATAGAAAATCATAGCAGTCAATATATTGGAAAATATAACAAGTGCAAATGATACAACAAATAAGGAACTATAACAAAAATAAAGAAATAACAGGTAAATATAAAAAAAGATAAACAAACTGGAAATAATATTGTCTTTATTATTCAAAGGTCTAATTCCTCATTTTTATTGATGTAAATACTTGACCAGTCATCTGGCAAGCCATATTAAATTTACTTTTCTGGCAGCTTCCTTCTTACCAACTGGTAGAGATGTTAGTTGCCAGAGGTCATCTCTGTATGATGTTGACCCTCAGCCAAGATGCCAAACAGAAAAATTTCTCTTTTACTTTTTGAAGTCTGCTCATCTCATAACCCTGTCTGATGAAGGAAATCAACGACGATTCACGGTGGCTGAGGATCCTTTTCACTGGAGCTTTTATGTTTCACTAAGCTCAAGTCTTTGACCCTGAGGTTAACACCAAGAGCCCTACCGATGAAACAAATTATGTCCTCCATTGCTTCTCCTACTTATGCAGGAACACCTCTTATTTATTGAAACATAAATAGATTTACTAATTTTACCAGTTTCATCCTAATTTCTAACTTTATCATCTTGTTTTTGAGCATTGTTCTCAGTAGCGATCCTCCACTTGTAAAAAGAAACCAACTCTAGAGAATCAAAAATGATTTTGAATTTTTGAGATACTTCATGAAATGTGAGATATTAACAAATCCTTGGTACTAAAAGGAGTCGAGTGAAGATTGAAGAATCAAAATGTAAAATGGAAGGACAAAGGGAATGTCAACATACAAAAGCACATAATATATTTTTTATTTACTTTCAAAACAGCCAGATGACTGGAAAATGCTGTCAGCCAAAAGAAATTAAAAAGTTAATCTTCATTGGTTAAATATAGAATAATATTTCTAATATCAATGAGTATGCAACAACCAAAGTGGAGAATGATACTAAAAAAGAATGATTTTTTATAACATAATTGGTAGTACGTACCAATCTCAGTACAAAGACCAACTTATTAATCTATCCTCCTATAACCTAAGCTATAGTCCTTCTTGGAAAACATCAAGATGAAATTAATTCTAGTCACAATCTTATCCAGCCAAGCAAAAAAAGCAGGATTTGTATTTAACAAGGAGAAGACAGTACTTAGTGGTCAGTAAGAATGTCTATCCTAATGATGATATTACTGACAAGAAGAATAGGTTTCAGTATCAGCTGATAACTGACAGTGAAAATAGCACTGCTATTTAAAATATCTATTTTTCATTAATCATTACAATTTGTTTTCCAAAACCTATCATCTTAGAGATTTTACAGAAAACTTCTAAAGATATCTCAGCATAACTCAGCATTGTGCTTGGGTGGCTGAAAAAATCAGGAGGATTTTATTTGAATTATGAATTTTAAAAATTAAACTTTTTTTAAATGGAGAATTATATTGATACACAATTGACACTTTAATGTTAGACAGGAAGTAATGCACAAAAACTTAACAAAAGTTACAGGACTAATTGACTATGGAAATGTTTTTAAATAGTTAGAAAAAAGTAAAATGGACACAATGAAGGTTGAAATCGATGATGAAATAGAAATGATTTACTTTCATCAGAAACAAAATAAATTATATTGTTTTAACTTTAATAGGAAAAACATATTTTCTCAATCAACTAAATCTTAACATTTATCTTTTTAAAATAAATCTTTTAATCCAGGATCACAAAAATAACTTGTAGCAATGAAATATTTAACCATAAAAAATTGTTGGTACCAGTGAGAGGAGAACAAATCCTGACAAGGCTCATTAGGAGGTTTGCTTGCACAATTTTTTAAACAAAGTCTTTTGAAAAATGATCTCGAAAGAGTAATGTTCCTAATTAGGTGTCAAGATTTGTTATCGCCCATCTAGTATCAATAATTGCAGAGGGTTGAACCTCACATGTCCTTTATGCAATTGGGACTAGTAATGTAAATAGCATCCATCTGTTTTACACTGTTCAATGGTATATATTAAGCAAATAATGATTCAGCTGGCTACTCTTCGAAAAGTATTAATAACAGATATGTAGGAAATAAAACAGTTCCAACACTTAACAAACAGCAAACATGCTTTACTACATAATCAAATAAATTTAAAAATGTCATAACCAAAGACTAAGATAACCCAAAAATATCCCTGTTTTGGGGGAAATTTCATAGCATTCATCATACGTAAAGGTATTTTAAGGTAACAAGGATCTTTATCACACAAATAAACTTAATCTACTACTAAAAACACAGGAACACTACAAACTTCAATGTTACCTTATAGGCCTTGGGATACTTGAACCTGAGAAGCTCCGACTGCTTTAAAAATAAAAATTGAAATATATTCCATTGTTTAAAAACGTTTGATTAAAAATACAAGAGGGGAAAGAAAGCAATACATAAACAACAATCTATAATATTCACCTGATAGATGAAGTAGATGACGAAGACTCAGGAATTTGGGTCCTGAATGCATAAATACCATATACAAAAAAGGAACAATAAATATTGAGGGAAAAAAGCCAATTTTAGTTGTTTAAAAAGAAAAAAATTTAATCCAAACAATGGTTTAACAAGTGAGTAGTTTCACTTTTGGGTGCAACAGATATTATCATTCATTTTTATTAATTTTTTTAAAGGATTCCTATCTCAATCTTGTCAACTATTAGTGTATATCCTTTATTTTTTGGATTGTAGACAAAGAAATTAAAGAGTGAGATAAGATATAGCTCCTGCAGTTAGTTAGACCATTGTATTTTATTTAATGAGGGACTAGAAATAAAATATTCATTATGCTATTTAAAAACACTAAAGAGAAACTTATAATTTGGTGCTGACTTATTTTATTTAATATATATATATATACCAATATTAAGTCAATTTTAAATAAATTAAAGACTTCAGTGTTAGCCATTGGCTGTTAGACTTTACAGTTTTTTTTATCTTTAAGAATAAATCATAGAACCTTTGTTTATTAGTATTTTCATTCGTAATTGTTTTTGAAGTATCTTTATCTATAGTTATTTTCAACTTTGTAATATTTAATTACAAGTTTAGAGACATTTGGCACAGTTCATAATTAAATTTCCATTGTTATCTTATTATTTATCAGATCAGTGATAATGGTATGTGTATTATTACTTAATTTGTAGAAGTATAAGCCCAACATAATATTATTAATTCAGAGTAAGCACAAAATTCTACTTTTAGATGATGAACCTTTTACTTCCTTTTAGCACATATAAAACTAAACTTTTGGAAGTAAGAGATTTCTACTGAAGAACTCCTAGCACCCCATTAACATTCTTCTAAAATAAGGTTTTATAAACATTTTACCATGAGGACCTCACTGAGCCCTCCAGAAAGCCCCAATGGGTTAGCAAGATCTACGTCAAACTAGCTGATCATACAACCATAATCAATCATAAATTAGAGTTAAAATATTTATTTCTGATTAAAAACATCTGATTATTATTTTTTATGATTTATTTATATTCAAAGTTTTACAACTATGGTGGGCCAGATTGGTGGTACTCACAGCCCATAGTTTAGAGACCCCTGCTCTAAAAGGTGATTTTATTAGCCAAAAATTAATCGGTATAAGGGATATTGTTTGATTTGATATTGTGTGAAGTGATACAGATGACAGATTAAATATTTCTTGTACTTTATCATTTCTTGCCAAAAATTCAAGAATTCGAAAATGTGAGTTTGTAGTAATAAATCCTAAATACAAACTATAAGGGATACCAGGTCCACACCAGAATGTAGCACCATGAAAATTAAATAAGTATACTATACGCACACTACTTGATGAAATGTTTCTGTCTCAATTTGCTCATTAGGATTGTCTATATAAAATTCTATAGTACTATACTTGACAAAACCAATCATAACATAGACTAAAGCCTTAATCATGATGCGCACTGTTACACTTGATTAGAAACAAACATTAATATCACAATTAATCAAAATGAGATTATTCTATTCTTCAAATTAAAACCTAGGCTTAAATATTTAATTTGTGTAGTATGTCCTCATAAAAGTGAATATATTTCTGATAGGTAATTCAGAGATAAAGCTAAAATAATTTAGTATTAGTTTATTTTCTTCCTTTTTTTCCTATGTACTAAATGTCATATTATTTTGCAATTATTATAAAGCAATATCCTTATTATTTTGACATTATTTCTGCATCATTTCATTTTTTAAATTCTATTTATTTTATACTTACCAATAGAAGATGGGAGAAGTAGTAAATATTTACTTTAAATACCTACCTGATATCACATACTCATTTATCATAAAATCATTATAACAAGGAAGAAAATGTTATAATAACCATTTGAATGGTACAAATATAAGATCACTCAGATAACTTGCACAAAGTAGTTAAATAATCCTCTTTAATGTCACTAAGTCATTCAATGATATTAGGTTTAATATTACTTTTTTATGGGCATATCAGTCAACTAGCAACAATTCATTAAGCTGCTTTACTTTTTATTTGGTACTTACTAATTTTAAAATGATTAAGCTATTAAAAATAATGAAATAATATCAGAAAGAATATATATAATGGTAGGTAATAAGTATCTATATAATAAACTGGAAGTATTAAATGAATCATACCTGGTTCCTCCAGATCCATTAACAGATGGTTTACCTCGCGACCATCTTGGAATGCGTGATGGAGTTCCTTCTTCTATAAACATAGACCAATTACAATTTCTTTTTTAATAAAGGAAGAAGATGAAATAAATTATAAAAGTTAAACAAAAAACAAGGTAATATGATTTTAACTAATTTATACCTCCAGAGACTAAAAATTCGTTAAAATGATAATACAATATATAAAAATAATTTTGTAGATGACCATGATTATGGCCAAACTGTTAAACAAAAATAAATATATGTAACAATATATACATGTTTTTTATCCAATGTGAAGAGCACTGTTCAGCACACAGCATGCATGTAAACTCAATAAAGAGCTCTGTCACAGGATTATTGTGGGAGAGGAGGAATAAAAGAGAAAAAGGAAAGAAAGGTATACTGCTGACACAAGGGGATGAACATGTTATCAAGACATAATGTTCTTCAAAACAAGAAAAGTGAGTCAACCCTGTGGGTTTGGGAGCTCTAACTATGGGGACCTTCCATCCTCATAAATTAGTTACTCTCATTCTGACCAAATCACCTCCTTGAATCACCCTTGGTTTAGTAACAGTACTTCCTTACCAAGTACTGCACCCCTGATTCTTCAGGAGTTGTAGTGGTATAATTTTCTTTTTATTATTATATAAAAACACACATACGTATAAATTGAAAAAATCTTCTTATTTTATTGAATAATCCAAAAATACTGATATTTTAAAAAGTGACTATATATACTGACCACTAGTAGCTAATGAGAGACTAGAAGAATGTCTTGAAATAGGTCTGCTGCCAGGCCTACTTCCACTTCTCGAAGCAGGTCTTGATGAAGGTGCTGACCCAGGGGTGCTTCCAGGAGATCTTCCTGACTCAGTACTTCTTCTTCCAGACATAGGGACGGAACGTTCAGATTTTTCCCTAATCTGAAAGAATGAGAATAAATATTAGATAATAAAATTAAACAACTCATTTTTTTTTAAGCAGCCTTAGTTTTTTTTTATTATTATAATAAACATACTTTGTACAAATTTCAAACATTAATGAAAGGTTCATATTTCATAGGAAAAAAATACAATTAAAAAGACTAAAATGTACAAATTTAACAAATGTTAAGGAAGTGTATACATATATTATTTGTTTTTTACTTTCTAGCTATTTTTTTTTTTTTACCCTACCTGTTTTTGCCAATATACTGTATAACCTCAAAGTTTTTAAATGGAATATTCCCAGAATAATAGAATATTTTTCATACATTTATCATACCTCAACTTTTCTGTCATACTGGGTGGTCGTCATACAGGTTACCAACCTATTTTAACTACGGTAAGATGGCAAAGTTTTTATTTCCCAGGGCCTCCATGGAATAAAAGTAAACCTACTCAGGCTGGATTTGAACTAGTAGACTCCATGTTGCTAAGATGATGGCTAAACACATTTGGCTACCAAGGCCTTATAAGGTAGTATATATGTATGTATTTCACCCGAATTTATAGGAGTACAAGTTACTTATGGTTGTTTTGAGGAAGACCAAGATGGGATTAGGCTGGACTCCCCTCTAAACATTCCAATTAAGGATCTGGACAAGGGGTGGTCACTGACTTGCGGCCTAGAATAATGAAAATCCTAGGATTTTCAATGAGGAGTGTTCAATGGGTTTGCAATTTTTTTTAATCTAAATCCAATCTTCTTAAGCTTAAGTCATATAAATTCCCAACTATTCTTCATAATTTTAGCTTTTTCTAGCTCTTCACATAGCTTAGATTGTTGGGACCTGATTTTACTTAACATAAAACATATGTGTATTTTCTTTCTAAGTGCATTTTCAACAAATGAATCAAATTAAACTCTTTTCTTACTACAATGTCATCTTTTCTAATTAGCAGTGTGGAATGAAGTAGATTCAGTTTTCTGTTCATTAGCCTTCCTCTAAGTAACAATCGACTTTTTTAGAAATGCAGCTGCCTATGAAGTTAGATTTACAAGTTTTTCAAATTCATATATAGCCATGTTCATGGAAAAAAAGTAATATACTTTGAAAACCCTTTTTCATCCTTAAACTGCAAATAATTTTATAAGACGTATAAGGTGTTGATCATACTTAACTATCACATGATAATTCATCCATAAAGCTACACTAACATTACTAAACACTATAAAATTATACTAAATACTTACTACATAAAACCATGAAGGAAAAGAAATAATACAGGAGTGGAAACAACAACAAAAAAAGTAAATTAAAATAAGCTTCAGTCCATTCAAATGGAGTTTTTAAAGGAGGAGAGAAGAGGTTCCTAAACCTTCTGGCCATACTCACAAGAACCACGAATACTTGCTGTCCTGTAACTCAGAAGCTAATAGAAAATTAAGAACGATTTTGACCATATTATTTCAATAAAGATTTATTGCATTTCACAAAATCTCCATATCTTTCACTAATCACAACAAGGTGCCATCATACCATCAGATGCTGGTATATGGCCAGCCTAATGAAATGCAGAAGGTTACACGATATATGATAAATGCAACCAATCCAGAGAAAAAATATTGGTACAGTATTTAATCATAGATAGGAAAAAGAGAATTAATAATAAAATCTTCAAAATGATCGGCAGTGGTGTTACTAGTCCTCAGAAAAGAATAATTAGAACTGATAACTTTATTGAAGTACTACTATGGATGATAAAATCAGGGTAGTAGAAAATAAATACTAAAATAATTACAATGGATAACAATTTAATTGATAGAAGAAAGACCTTAAAAATAGCCCATTACCCTTCCCACCATTGGCTACCAAGCCTTTATAACCTAACCCACAGAACTACACAATTGCAACATTCCTTTTTGACCTAATATCTGGCAGGAGTCGTACAATACATATTCAAAACCATTTACCAATACCTTCTGACAATCCTAACAAATGTTTGCCAACCATAAAGTTTATTTATAATGGATTTAGATTGTTATATTTATCTTTAATATTAATAATTTTTTACAGCTCAAGTTTTAAATCATGAAGATATTATTGAAAGTGGATTAATTATACATGCTGGTTGGGGAATAAGTCGAATATAAAACACACGATAACTAATTTTTTTCTATATAATGAGTTTCAAAGTTTGAACCTACATTGCAGGGCTTCTTCAGAACTTTAAAAACAAGATAAAATCAGAATAATAAAAGAGAGAAAGAAAAAAAGGAACCTGGTGGACACTAGTAGTTCCAACACCATTATGTGCTCAGCAGCACTTGAGAAA
Organism: Halyomorpha halys; assembly: GCF_000696795.3. NCBI lineage: Eukaryota > Metazoa > Arthropoda > Insecta > Hemiptera > Pentatomidae > Halyomorpha > Halyomorpha halys. Next base: position 638,844 of record NW_027110435.1, read on the forward strand.
CTGCTCAGCGGAGAGAAGACATGCCAGATTCAGATATGCCAATTTAAATTAATCACTCTGGGTGGCCCTTGTGAGGTAGAAGGGAAGACAGGAATAGGATTGACCCGTTGGGGAACTTGTAGGAATAATCCTTCAGTGTATATCATAGGAGACATCCCTAGGTAATACCAGGCAATTGTGGGGTGTGACCTGCTGGGGAAGGTATAAGCCTGAGTTAAGAATTACAGGGGAAAAATGAGGATTAAGATAGGGAGAAATGTACAAATTTCATCAACATCAGAGGGGCGAGGGTATGCGAGTCGGGGCAATCTATCAAACAGGAATGGAGGGACATGCTCAGGGGAACTGGAAAGACTGTCCATGAGATCACACTAAAGCAAGACAGAGTTACGTACATAAAAGAGAGGAGATTACCCACAGATGTCACACCACCACATAGTAGCTCGACACTTTAAAGGGAATAATTATTGACAGTACATTCGCACATTAGTTCTTTGTACATTATAAACGGCAGTATGTAATAAAAACACAGTGCATTTTAGATATGACATTTCACAGGATGGGATAATTTGTAAGATACAACCGGTTATTCCTTACAAAATTATTGCCGGTGACTGTTTAAATAATTTGTATTTCATATAATTAGCTATATATAGTACTTGTATAAACGTCTAATGACACTCAGTAAACAACGAAAAATCAACATTGCGGAATTGTATCAAATTTGATGTAGGTTCTGGTTAGGCCTCTAGATTCAAATTGAATAATTTACATTAAAAAAATGCATTGTAAAGACCAAAAATGACTGAGGGGTCTTATTTAGGTTATGTAGCTTATATTATTAATGAAAAAATGTGCAAAACATAAAACGTTATCCCATATCAATGAGTTTTAGTGTTTTTTTTATTTTACCATAATATTTTCAATTTCAGTTCCATTATAACATCAGTCATGTTTACCAGAGACAGGGAAATAGGGTGAGGTAGTAAGGATGGGATATCGGAAGCAAGATATCGATATAAAAAATTTAACAAATTAAAGCAATAATTATTATAAAATGATAATATAGCATATCATAGGAAGTTATTTTATGTTATACCTAATCAAAACATAAAATAAGTTAATAACAGTGAAACAAAGCAACACCATTGCAACCATAACATTCTTGGATATTATTTGGTAATACCCATAATTTAAATTGGAGACTATTGGAATATTGATGTTTTTCACATTTTTATTTCTGAAAACAATTTAAGCAATTACATTTTAATTCATATTTGTTATACTGACATCATATAAAATGTAATTGCTTAAATTGTTTTCAGAAAAAAAATATGAAAATATCAATATTCCAATGGTCTCCAATTTAAATTATGGATATTACCAAACAATATCCATTTCAAATATCGACTTTCTCAACATAAAAACATTCCATTTATTTTGTTTTGTACAGATATCAAACTTTGGTAGGGATAATCTAACAAAATATTAATATTTGATTGACATTCTTATTAATATCACTGTCAATGTGCAGTAACAATATTCTGATATTATTCAATCAAAATATCGATATTTTGTTTAAAATACTAGAAAATTTTATGAAAAGCTAAAAAAATGAAATTTCAATATTTTGTTTTAATAACAAATTGTTAACATTAACAAATATTTGTTCACACTTATTTCAATATTCGACATTCTTATTAATATCCGCATCAAAGATTAGTAATAATATTCTGATATTATTTAATCAAAATATAAATATTTTACTAAATAATTCAAAAACACTATCCAAAATTATAGTCTCAAAACATTTATTTCACTCACACGTCCAACGTTTCGGCCAATTCGGCCATCTTCAGGGACAATCTCAAATTACTATGAGACATATCATCCAACCATTTAAAAAAACTCCATACAGGCCATTCTGCCCAGGTCAAAACATTAATATCTAATATGTCAAAATTACATTAAAAATCACAGTCAAATTATTTCTCTTTTATCACTATTTATACACTTTTATTATAACCTCACTTGTAACCTCCCTTTACTCAGTTTAAGCATTTAAAAAATTATTTATCATAATTACATTTTTGTCACTTTTTCTCTTCATTACATTAGTAAAAATCCTACCAAGGCTAACTGTAATTATCCATATATAAATTATCCTATATTATTTATAAGTTAATCTTACTTAATATCTCTGCATAATGTTGATTTAAATTCCTCGTATCTGTTTTGAAGTTTACTGTGTAATCAATATTTTCAGATATGTAAATGGCTTTGAGACTATAATTAAAATGAAATAAATGTTTTGAGACTATAATTTTGGATAGTGTTTTTGAATTATTTAGTAAACAATTACCAGTCTCAAGAAAGAAATTTAAAGATTATAAATAAATATTTTGTTTAAGAGACTAGAAAATTTTATGAAAAGCTTAAAAATGAAATTTCGATAATTTGTTTTAATAACTTCACACCTATTTCGATATTTAACATTCTTATTAATATCAGTATCAAAGATTAGTAATGATATTGCTATGTAATTTAATCAAAATATCAATATTTTGTTTGACAAGGCAAGAAAATGTTGTGGAGAGCTTCAAAATAAAATATCAATATTTTTAAAATATCAATAATTTCATACCTGTTTCGATATTTTAAATTCTTTTTAATGTTGATATCAAAGTTTAGAAACAATATTCCAATATTATTTAATCATAATATTTATATTTCGTTTAAAAGACTAGGAAATGTTAGAAAGAGGTACGAAATAAAATATCGATAGTATTTTTCAATGAATTCATACCTTTTTCAATATTCGATATTCTTATTAATATTGATATTGAAGTTTAGTAATGATATTTCGATATTATTTTATCGAAACATTGATATTTTGTATAAAATGAAAAGAAAATGTAATAGAAAGCTTAAAAATAATATCTTGATATTTTGTTTCAATAAATTCTCACCTGTTTTGATATCCGATATTCTTATTAATATTGATATCAAAATTTAGTAATAATATTCCGAAATTATTTGATCAAAATATCGATATTTTGTTAGAAAAGGCAGGAAAATTTTATGGAGAGCTTCGAAATGAAATATTTTTATTGACATTAATAAGAAAGTCAAATATTTAAAACAATATAGTCTTTTTTCTTATAAATATCCTTATTTCGTTTACATTTTCTAAGAATATTTACTAATGAATCTATTCTCTATTTTCTGTAAAAATTTTTAATGGAATATTGATATTTCAGTTAAATAATATCGGAATATCTTCGCCATAGTTTAATATTGATAATAATAAGATAGTCGAATATCGATAATGAGTATAGGTATTAATAAATATTACTGGTAATATTTCCTTAAAATGTATCAATCCTTTTTTTTTTTGCTATTATACCGATGTTTGGATTCAGTATTGGAGTGCATATTACCAATAATTTCTTGATTTACTCATCCATCTTTACTTAGCTGATTTTTTTTATTTTTATTTTATTTAGAAAGCCTATATTATCGAAGAAAAATATCAATATTATCGATTACTTAATATCAATATCGATATTCCATCCCTATGAGGTAGAAGAGTAACATTTCAAAGGTGAGTTAAGTCTACTTAAGCACCAGCTGATGGGATAGTCATTTATTCCATCAGAACTCACCTGTATGAAGGAAAAGCAGTATACAGTGTTACAAATACAAATTAATTTTACGGTTTATTTTGATATTAGTTAAAAATATTTTATTACAGACTTTCCTTACTCTGAATCTGAAATCCACCACTAATAAAACATATAAAAATTGGTAATAAATTTATTTTTTATGAGTAGTAGCACCATGAAAGAAGAATACTTTGTAGGGAACCTAATTTTCTTTTATTTTCCTAAAGAATATATTTTCTCTATGATAGTACTGTTTTAGAGTTATATGCAAAAAAACAAACAATTGGGATCTTTAAACGTTCCCATTCTCTGCTGACCTAGAAATCAATGAAACTTTATTATTAAGGGGATTTATTACGAAGGGAATTGCACTAACACATTCTTGAAACTTTTTCATCTGTGATTTAGTTTGTCCGTTATTTCTACTTTTCCTGGATTATAGAATCAATTTATATAACATAGTGATGCGGCGAGAGGAATGCGCGGGGATCTTTTGAGCTCTGCTCTACCCCTCACACGTGGGGAGTGGAGTGGGCTCAGGGATCCTCAGGTCGATTGTGTAAATATTGTATATTAGAGTGTATATGTGACTAGAGACTATATTGTTTTATCATTATGTTATTTTTTTTTTCATACACATAGTTTGATTATGTTCATTTTGTTTATTCTTCTGTTTGTATATATTTCAAGAGTTATTTTTTTTTTTCATTTTTATTTTTTTTATTTTAGTATGTATGAGATCATTCATCACTATTACCTATTGCCCACAACTGTGTGGCAGATTGTAATATCTATCAATAAATAAAGTGTTTAAAAAAAAAAAAAATTATATAACAATTTAATTTGAATATTAGAAAATGGATTAAACTGGTAAACGGGTTAGTATAATAAGTTAATTAAGGAATTATATATATACCTATAAAGGGTAAATCCATGAATTTTAATTTCAAGATAATACCTGATATATATGAAACTATTAGTAAAAATTTTAATCAATACAACTTCTAACAATATTTAGAACATAAATCAACTTTGATTTTTTATTATAGAATACACTATACCCTCTTCAAACAATCTAATGGAATTTCGAATCAAAACACTTCCATTAATTCACCAGTACATAGTTTTCAACTTTAAACTAATTGAGAGACAGTACATCTTCTATAACTAAGAAAATAATAATAAATTATTATAATTATAAAGAAATAAAAGAGTTGACTATACCCTGCAGGTGTGAGGTGAGTGTCCTTGTTGACCAACAACACTGAGAGGAAATGCACAAGGTAATGCCTCTTTAGCTCTCAGAGACTCGAAAATTGGCATCAGTTCACTGAGAAGTTCGCCAGCTGTGTTTACCGGGAATGGGGAGCAATATATTTTCAAGTATAACAGAGCACACTAAAGTTTAGTGTTTCATCTTTAGTATTTAATTTGAACAAGGTCTTTGGAAGATAAGAGCAAATATACCAATCAGATCCATTTACATTTTATCTCTTTTCCTCTGACTGTATTTTTTACCAAATAAATAGTCTTCCAAAGACAAACTTGAACAAAGTGACACTAAAGAAATTCCTATCAGATAAACAAATTCGAATTAAGTTGGAAGTCCAAATGTCGATAATCCGTCGAAGGAAGTCTGTGACCCATGCTCAGAGCAAATCATGCCCAAAAATATTCTACAGGTGTTTGTTTGATTAAAGAATGCAAAAAATATTTCCTCAATTTATAGTATCTTCCATTTTCTTAGAGATAACTTTTTTCTAAAAAATTATGAACATTAATTTACTTTGATGTAATAGTATGAGATTATTTTTTGCAACCTTCTCAAACAGATTTACTAATAACATAAGTAACCATCACTCTCTTATTACTTTACATAGGAAAAATAGCAGCAAAAGATGTAAGAAAGATGAGAGGCATAGAAAAGTAGAAACACAACAACCATTGGCAGCAAGAAAAATACCAAACAAAAACAAATCAAAAACAAAATCAATGTAAAAAATCCTCACCATACACCAGATATATATATATA
>NW_027110435.1:644590-653394 GCF_000696795.3 Halyomorpha halys
AAAAAAAAAAAGACATTACTTATCTTTGACCTTAAAACATTTACATATTCTCCTGAGGAATTTACATATATATATATATGTACATACATACATATATATGTACATATAGCTAAATAGATATGTGTGTGTGTATAAATAGCTACTTACTTTAGTTATTGGTCCTGGACTCTTGCTTGATTTCGGCTTGAATGCGGACATGCTCTGGGAGACTCCATCAGCGAGAATAAACTGTTCTCTCAACTCAATATTCGTTCTTCCTTTCGCTTTTTTATATATTTTTTTGTTAATGAAGTTTGTTTATTGTGTTTGGAGTTGAAGGAATATTAAAAAAAAAAAGAAACACACACAACCCAAATCAAAAAACAGGCAGTAAAAATTATCTTTAAAAAATATATGTAAAAATAAAATGAACATATACAAATACATATGTACAGGGTGCAGCAGCAAAACCTCGAACATTTTGATGGAGTGTGATGGGGTAGGGGGTAGGAATCTTTTGAAGGATTGTTGGGGAAGGACTCGTTAAGTAGTGGAAGTCTTCTAGATTTTAGTTGCCAACATGACGTACACGGGCGAGCAACATGGGTTTGTTGTGATGTTTTTCAAATAAAATTTCTGTCATTGTGACTCAACAAGCTTTCCATTTGCATTTTCGACCAACTCGCAAAGAACATCCCCAGCCCACAAAACAATCCTTAAAGGTAGTCAATCTTGTAAGGATGCATTTTTAGGTCCAAATGGATAATGTGCTGAAGGGTGCGATCTAAGATTTTCAAGGACTAACCCACGTTGCTCTTCCATGTGTGGCATGTTGGCTACTAAAAACTAGAGGGCTCCAACTACCTAATGAGACCCACTCTCCTCCTCTGAGACATTCTGACCCCCACCACACTCCTTCAAAGTGTGGGAGAATTCATTGCCTCATCCTGTATTGTTTAAACATGTATAATATATATGTATCTGTATATATACACATATATATTCAAACACAACACAACCTGGTAACGACTATGCATACATCACATATGACAACATACTATTTTTAAATTATACTATAAAAAGAATTTTTCATTAATGGATAATGGCAGTTTCATTGAAAAATAATTTACAATGTTAATCCAACAAAAAATATTAGTTACAATATACTGTATGGATTTATTTACAATTTCAGTGGAAAGAAGTTGAGTTGATAAATTATATGTTGAATATACTATATTTCACACTGAAATTCAAAATCAGTATATCGCAAAAAAAAAAAAAAAATTAGAAAATGATTCAATAAAGTAAAACTTTTTTTTAAAGACAGAAACAAAACTTCTCAACAATGGAATGCCAATAAGTCTTAAATATCAGAAGTTCTCAAATCACAAAGAAAATTTCAATTTCATGCATAGACATTTAAAAATGTGATAATAATAGATACATATAATGTATGTGGTGTGTGTGTGTATATATATGTAAATATATATATATAAAACATCTTGATAAAAGTAATTCAGCAGAAAATCATGCAAGCAAGGCCAGTTTGTTCCAAGGTACGAAATTCTTTAAGATTAATATTTAAAACAAATAAAAATAAAACAATTATAATTTACTTTCTTCTGATTAACTACAAATTTAAACATACAATAGACTCAAAAATTTATACTACAACTTTTAACAGAGAGTAGTTAAATTGACGAGTAGAGATTCACGAATCAATGCAATGTTTTATAAATCAGATTATTCCATACCAATGATTACAGAAGGTTAGCCATCTTGCCCCTAAAGTTTATGAACTCAGACTCACCACACAACACCATTTGACAGATCTTTCTTTATCCAAACTTTAAACCTTTGTAATTTCAATATTTATGTATTTGTTTTTCTAAAGAAAGTTACTATTGGATAAATGAAAAATTATTATTACAATCATTATTATTTGTGAAAAAACATAACAGTATATTCACCTAGAATCACTTTATATCAATTTCATTATTTTTAAAAAGATACCAAATTATCACAGGCCTATTGTATGAATAAAGATGTTAAGGAACCAACATATTATTTATTAATTGAACCTTGGAACTTTCCGTGCAAGCAGCAAAAAAAAAAAAGACATTACTTATCTTTGACCTTAAAACATTTACATATTCTCCTGAGGAACTAATATGCAAATTTGTTAAATGTTAATGACGAAGTACAAAATTAAGGATTTAACAGTATAATACTTAAAAATATACAAGAAAAAAGAAAAATACAAATGGAGCAGAGGAAATTTTAAATATAAATTTTCTATTAGTTTTTTATTTATATCAATTTTATCAAAATTTTAATCTGTAAATTTACAATTTATTATTGAGTTTTAGAGTAAATCAGAGGTTAGTTACTTACTTATGCCAATACACACTATTGCACATCTTATACAGCATTTTTATAATTTTAAAGTCAAGTAGTTTCTCATATTGTACCCAAAAAGTTCTTTTAAACTCAAAATCCTGTTGATTTTTTATTTCAAGGAATACTACAAAAAAGGTCATGACTAAGTTAGTATGGAGTTTCACTTAGTGTCGGATTAAGTATGACACCATCATAAGTATAAAAGATTTATTGTTGAAACTTTCATTCAATTTTGACCAATTATTCAAGTTCAACAATCTTAAAGTTTAAGTAGGTTACTGGGAAGGATAGCTATGGATTTTATTTAACTGAATATTTTAGCTTTAAATGGCTGATATAAATTCAAATCTTAATGTCGCAGTATTGTAAATAATATAAGGTAAGTTATGTGGGCCTCCAATTAAAATAAATTATTTTATAACACATGCTTTCAATTAAAATTTTTTCCTTAAGGTAAACTTAGAATTCAAATGAATGAATAAATGAAAAAGATTTTTATTTTGCTCTTGCTCCTTGACCTCAAATGAGGACACCTCTATTTGATTCATCGTTTGAAAAATTAGATTCATTCCATATTGGGATTTTATTACATTCGTCATAACATTTAACTTAAAAAAAAAAAATCATATAACAGAGCCTGACTAAATGTTTATTACAATGAATTAAAGTAAAACAAAAATAATAATAATAAAAAAATACAGTCATTACCAAAGCCTTAAAAAGCAAAAATCAAAATCAAACGTGCATATAAAACTTGATATGCTTTGCAAAAACAAACTCAATAAAAAAATGAAGTCAAATACCACCACTCAATAGCAAATGTATATAAAAAATATGTTACAAAAATTGTTGAAAACAAACTGAACATTGTATAAATCATACCTGAAATTCATAACAAACTCAAGATGCAGTTTTTCGTGCTTAGGAAAATATAGAACAAAAAAGGAAAAGGTAAGTCAAACAGGATGTGCATGCTAACACTTGGGGAAAAGTCAGTACGTTTGTTGTGAGGAAAACATAAAAAGGAAATTGAAGAACAGGAAATTATTAACAAAATAAAATAAAAAGCAAGATAAATAAAAAACTAAGTCGTCAAAAAAAAAATATATATATAATATAAACACATGTATAATTATAGTATTAAAAAAATGATAAAAAAAAAAATAAAAAAAAAAAAATAATAATTCTTCATGAATTCAAAGCCACGATAGGGTCAGAAAATATTTTTAATTTGTTATCAATTAATTTTACTGGTATTTTCCCATCTTAACATACTTTCATAAGTAATAATTTACAAAATGAAACGCTGTATTAATTCAAATTTATTCCTGAATAAATATACCAAAATTAACGACCTAAAAAACGAGGGAGCATCATCAGTATAAATAAAATAATTTTTTTTTTTCCGAAAATATAAAATTCTGTCCGTCCTTTTTAGAATCAAACTAGAAAGATAAAACTAAATAAATAAAATTAAAAAAATGTGTCTGCAGCATAATATAACACAAAATAAATTGAGAAGTGGATATCAGAAATTTGATAGATACATTAAAGCAGATTATTTTTTGCATGCAGACGACACTGAGAAGGCTTAAAAAATCGAACGAAAAATTTACTTCAGCAAACAAAATTTTAGTACGGTAAAATACCCTAGACTTTTATACAATATCGTTTCTAATATTCAATGAACTACGAATCCCAGAAAAAAAAAACTAAAGAGGAGTCTAGGACTTCCGTTACCAAAATTTCGTTATACATTTCACTAAAATAAATGTTCTTTCGTTAAAATATTGGGCTACAACTAAGTTGATAGCATTTTCAACTCAATTGGGTTAATTTTAGATGATTAAATAAATTAATTTGATCAATGTCCCATATCTTAGGTAATATGGGAATTGAATGGAGTCTGTCTTCTAGATAGACATTACACCTAATAAACCCAGGAAACCCCTTATGGATACTAAGCCATTTTCTCTGACTGACAAACCCCCATAGAAACTACAAAATTTTTCTGATAGTTAATGCAGGATTTTTTTAGTCCTAAAATGTGTAACTTTGTTTCATATTCCACAAAGAAAAAAAAAATGCAGAAAATTCGTAAAAGATTTATATAGAAAATGAGATATAAAATTATAAACTCGAATTAATTAATATATGCTATCAACTTATGCTGTAGCTCAACATAAAAAATAATCAATAATAAAAGAAAGAATTGAAGAAGAACTTGTTCCCCCCAAAACTGAATTTGGTTTTTATTCCCAAGTAACTACACTAACATAATTTATTTATTAATACATTAAAAAAATATTTACATATGTTTAATTTCAGAAACAAGCCTTCTCCAATATTGGTCTACGCGACAATGAACAAATAAAGCAACTAATGATTTTAACCCACCACTCAGGGGACACCACGGTTCATGTTCCTCAGGTACATATGGGTTCGGTATCGGCAACATCTCTACTGTACAGAGTAAACAAACAGGAAAAAAGACGGAAAAAAAAGCAAAATAAAAAATTAAGGGAGGGAGTAAACAAGGGAGGAGAAAAATAAATAAACCAAAGGAAATAAAAAAAGTTGTACAAATGAAAATAAATAAGTAAATAAAAAAAAAAGAATAGAAATTAAAGGGGGATTAGGAAAAAGGGAGGAAAAAGTATGTAGTCAGTATTTCAGTTTGAATCACACAAGTAAATTAAAATGAGATTATTATAAATACTATAATAAGTAAATGTCAATAATGAAGTTAATCTTTTTAAGCATTATTTTGAATAATTTTTAATATTAATATAATTTTTCAGAATAATTAATATCAAATTGAAGTATTCTATTTAATACTCCAGAGCACTGGCTCCTGCCCTCTTCTTCACAATGATACATCAAAACAGGCTAATCAGAAATTAATTCATATTAGGTTACTGGAAGGTAAGAAAAGGAGCTTTTCTTCTTTCAGAGGAAATAAATTGAATAACTACCGATTTTTCATGAAATGTTGATTTTTAAAAAACTGTAGCTTGGGAACTATTGAACATAAATAGCTCTATTAGGGCTCATATTTTAGAAAATTTACTCTAACTTAGAAAGTGTTCTATTAGGTTTTATAGTGTTGTAAGTAGTATTAAAGATATGGAGCTCCAAATAAAAAATTAATTTACTTTAACGTTTTGAAACAGACATTATTTTTTATTCCCCCTAACTATAACTGGCAGACTCATCAATTTTGACTAATTATACATAGTTTTCATTAATGTATTCAAAAATTCGAATATGTAATTCCAGCAAATACACTGACTTTTTTCTCCTCTTGAGCTCTTGTATTATTATGTTTTTAGAAAACAGCTGAATGGTGGGTAATGGGGGGTATGAAGGGAGCAACAACTCTAAACATGTTGAACAGTGGTCTGGGACCCTTAGTAAGCATTAATTTTGTTGTGCAGTAGGTTCAGGAGCCAATAAACAAGAGTATTACACAATATGTAACATTTTTATTTAATATATATTCCATACTGGGATTATTAAAACATGATTTTTAAAATTATGATAAACTAAAAATCATGAAATCAATTACCCAATTTAAACAATGAAATAACATGAGGAACTTACCTCTACAAGGATCATTCTTGACTAGAAACTCCTCAAGAGCAACCCAACCACCTCCAACTCGGACCATGACAGTTGATCGAAGGATCCTAACCAAGCGAAGTTTCTGAGAATCACCGAACTGAACACAAGAATAATAACAAAATAAATGCAAGACCATGATTCTATTTGGAGGTATTGAAAATTTTCTTTTACTATACACAAAATTTAGGTAAAATAAAAATACATACATTCAAATTTAAATTATCCTAATTGATTATTTAAAATATAATTCTTTATGAAGTAATTCATAAGAAAAGACTTTTAGGTCTAGAAACAATAAAAATATCATGTTAACAAGTTCTAGCAATATTGAACAATTAATATAAGTTTACCAATGAATTTTTTCCAATCAATATAACCTTAAAAATTATGATCAATGAACACTTTTATCAAGTCAATTTTAGTGGAAAAGTTTTGATAACATTCCAGGCATATACCTACCTTAAATAAGTAATTTCAGTTCAGTACAAATTTTCATTTATGAATTAACCTATGAACAACTAACATACATACTGACTATTTTGCAAGACTTGGTAGCTTTGACTTAAAAGACCTTAAAACATGTATTTCTGTTGAAAATACAGATTCAAAATTTTCATGATCATAATACTTCCATATATTTCCTAAATAGTAAAAAAGTGAAAACTGAATTCTATTTAATAATCTAATATAATTCCTCTAAATTGAGCTACAGTAAAATGAGACCTCTAATATAGTCATGTTTAAGAAAGTTATGATTAGTAATAACTCACCCTATATTTTCCTTCACCAACTTGGAAAACCCTAAACTTTTGTCTGCAGGTACAAAGCATTACAAGCCTTTTAACTTCATCGTGAATCTTTTCTGCTTCAGTAGCTGGCTTCCTTTCTTCCCAATCTGGCCTTAAAGCAGCTAAATGCAAAATAATCCATTTAAGTATACCAGTAAATAATCATGTGATCATTATATACAATTAATGTAAGGAAAATTTACCAATAAATTCTTTCCAGTCAATATAACCCTCCGAGTTATGATCAAACATATCAGCGACTGCTCCCATTTCCAATTTAGATGTATCGAATTCTGTCAAAAAATGATAAGTTAAGATTAAAAAATAGTAACTATAAATTATTATGTCCATAGGTCAATATTACAAAGAATAACTGCTCATAAATGTAAAATGTAAATCAAAATAAGATTAAACTAATTAAATGTCTAAAAAAAATGTACAGAATGCATTGTTTTACATTCTGTGTACTAGAACAGATTATTATGCTGACAACCCATAAGAAGATAATTGATAGTTTGCAATATTGCCAAGGATGCCAACCAAATAATTATAAATTGTTACTGAACATCTCAAAACCAAGTGTTCAACATATTGCCAAAAATAAAAACAAAGAGAAAATGTAGTACAGAAAAAATAATTTCAAGTTTAAATAAATAAAATTCACATACTAGAATTAATTTCACCACAATTTTTTCATAATCCTATTTAACATAACAAAATAAAATATATATTTTCTTTACAGTACTTACAGAGAAAACAGTTGACCAAACAATATGTTCTCTTGTTGTCGGTTATAACTAACACCATAATGTGATGCTTATCTTCTTCATATTTATGAAATTTATGTGGCAGCATTAAAAAATAAAATATAAATTACACTTTATTACTAAAATTCCTTTTATAAAAAAAAAAAATTCATTTTAAAAACAAAGTAATTAACAACAATTGAATTATTTCGGAGGCAAAAATTCCCACAAGCATAGGTCTTTGTCAGTGGAGATAGATGGAACATTTTCAGTTCCTCCTCACATACTTTACAGTTATCCACATTCACGAATAAAAACCACTGCTTCATAAGACCCTCACTAAAACTAGAATGGATCCGTTAGGAGTTTCAGTATATCTTGAGGGAGTGTAGCAAGTGGAAATCAACAACTGCTATTTAATTAAATCAGTATTACTTTTAATTCCCACTGATAAACTCAATGAATTTAAAAAATAGTTTACTGTATGAAAAAAAATCTATCAAAGACAGAACTTATACACAAATTATATTAGATAATAAATAAAACACAAAACAGGTAAGAAAGGTTACAGTATATGTTATAACCAAACAAAACAAATAGAACATATGGTCAACCATTTTCTTCCGAATTATCTTCATTTCTTATATTATATTGTATATAATCCCATACAACCATTAAAACATATTTTGAGATGAACGTATCTCGGATGGAAGGATTGATTATTGGTTAACTAGGCTGTGCTAGACTGGTGGGGTAGCAGATAATGCTCAGTCCATTATAGGCATCTGAAACTGGACAGCAGTAGCACAGAAAATAAATGATTAGTGGTGCAGCCGGCATTGCTCCTTTATGGAGGGTAGAACAAGTAAAGATGAAGACAATAAAGAAATGTATCAGTTTTACATAGGGTTTATATCCAGGATGTAAACCCCAAAAACTATTACTGAACGAATGATTGTACAAGATGGTTTGATCAAGATCACAATGTATAGAGGCTAAACGTGACAGAGCAGTTAAGGAATTTTGTAATATTAGATCATGGTTTAAAGAAAAATAGCCTTGTGAAGTTAAGTTTTTTTTTACAGGCTCATTACTCTGTAATAAGACAAAGATAACAGTAATGGGAGAATAAGGCTTATATCACGTGACCTCTTCAAAAAAGCAAAGTATAGATCATTAGTAATGGAATTGTATGGGAGAGAGAGAGAGGGAGAGAGAGTGAGTGGGAAAGAGTGGAGGGGGAGAGAGAGAGAGGGAGAGGGAGAGG
>NW_027110435.1:653534-654317 GCF_000696795.3 Halyomorpha halys
TTAATAATTACTTATTATACTCACTTGTCTTTATTATGCCATCAATAAAATCATCTCTTGGTATGAGACCATCATTATTCTTGTCCATTTTTCTGAACAGATCAGTCAAACGTGACTTCTTATGGTTCATAAACTTCAAGAACTAAAATAAAACAATGTTATTACAATATGGTTGTAAATAAATCAACTTTTTTTTTTAAATCTAAGATATAATGAGGCATTATTTACTCTTTTCCTCCAATCATCCCAAGAAAAGTTTGCCAAGCGGTCAAGCTCCTGCAAATGAGCTAAGTGATCCCTAAGTCGACGCTGGCGCTCCCAGGACTGTTGCCAGACACCTCGCCATCTCTCATACAATAAGCGAGATCTAGCACATCTGAATTGAGGCTCCAAAGTCTTACTGTAAAATTAGGAGAATCTTCTTTATATTAAATTGATTCGGAAATATAAAAAAAAATATTAATGGGGTAGGAATTTGAATCATTAGGAATTTTTGTAATTTTATAAAATGATTATTTGAGTGGAAGCTTTCATACTGCTAAATAAAAAATAAAAATGTTCACCTATATAAGAATATATATTTCCACCTATGTATGTTTATTGAGTTATTTGAAGTGAATTAAGGCAGGTAACATATATTTTTATCTTATGATTCCATTAATCTATATCGAAGATAAGAGATAAGTACGAAATTTCCAAAAATTAGGATATTAAACCATTATAGTATTATTGCTTATTCAACTACCACAAATATGTATGCTTATTAGTACTTTCTTGATATAT
>NW_027110435.1:654367-661584 GCF_000696795.3 Halyomorpha halys
TTTTAATTAATTGAGCATTTATAATATAAATCCAAACTATAATGAAGATAGATACTTTATATAACTGACTCCTGTTAGTACCAAGAATATCCAACAACTAACAGTGGATCTCACATGAAGCAATTCTTGAAGAAAATAAGACAAAAATATGCTAACCTTCCTTTAGGAGGGAATTTAGGTCCAATCCTAGGGTGGCCATCAATCATGTCTTGAGCAGGGCTAGACCGACTATCATGCAAAAAAATAAAAAAATAAATGCAAACAAGGAAAAAAGAAGCCTTCATATTTGCATTTAAACAAGCTAAAAGTTGCAAATATAAAATACTAAAGCAAATATAACTTATAACTCATAACAACAAAAATGCACAAAGGAAAGACATATAAACTTGTTACACACAATCCATTACCAATGATATTAAACTAAAACTATACTTTAACATGCAATTTAGAGTATATAAACTAATTCCTTTTTTAAAATATTGGCTATGTATGATCTCCAGTCTCTTTCAAAACACACCTTTTGAAATGATGTAAGGAATGGAGAGGAAAATGGGTCCAAATGAGTGTCAATGTAATTTCAAACTTAAATAACTCGGCTAGTTATTCTTCAATTGCTTCCAACACTAAGATATCCATTAGATATTTAAAAAATAAATGGAAATCTAACAAAAAAAGATTATTTATATTGTAATTTTATGATTTATTAGAGTTATATTTAAAAAAAATAAAATTACAAAATAATTGCACACTATACAGTAATCTATAGACAAAATAAATGCCCCGACATATGGCTTCATGTATGAATATTTTTACTGAGGAGAACTCTATTTCACAAATTTGACTTTAATTAATTTTCAAGGAACAGAACCTGATGAAAATGAGAGGACTGCCAGTATGTTTGGGAGATCAAAGAGAGATTTTTTTTTCCCATTTTTACCACTATATTTATGTAATAAAATAAATAATTATTCATCATACTGTGTGAACATTGCTGGTAAACTTGATAGAGGCAATTCCAATTAACTTTTTTTAGAATTTAATCAAGTTAAGTAATAATTTCAATTTAGTGATGAAGGATCAATGATTAAGGTTTTTTATTGGTCTAAAAAATTTTGACTTTATATTAAAATTACTTCTTATTAATAGAGGAAAAATACTTATTTTACAAAAAATTAATAAAATCACTTATTAATTACAACAATTATAATAGTTTCTATTTTAATTCTATACCTTGTCTTTCGGTCTAGTGTACTCAAGTGTTCCCGTGAAGATTTGAAGCTGATAAAACAAAAGAATAAATAAATAAAGAACATAACAAACAAATACTCAATAACATGAAATAAACAAATACTTAAAATAACAAACAAAAACAACAAAAATACTAACATAGATACAGTCAATGGAAGAAAACAACTGATTGGTTCTCTAAAATGCAGAACTCAACAATATAAAAAAAAAATAAAATTTTAAAAACATACCTTGTTCGCCTATCGAGATTGGTCAAATGCTCTCTTGAACTCTTCATACTAAGAATTATGAAAAGCAAAAATAAAATAAATACAAACCAACAGTGAGTGTGATGTAATGAATCACAACATTAAAACTTAGGTAATTTTTTATATATACAAAAAGGTCATATATAAAAAATCAAGTTGGTAAAAGCTTAATTATTACAATAATATTTAAGTAAACAATCACTAAGAAATACCTCTGCCTTCTTTGGATTTCATTTAGTTCTTGAGTACTTTGCCTTGTTTCATCTTTGCTGAAAACACAAAATTTTAAAATTAAAATTTATTTTATTTATCAAATATACAAACATCATGACAATAATGTTTGATAAATTTTATATTCTACACATTTTCACACAGTTTTAAAAATCTGATCAGCATCTTTCTGAAATCTTTGAGCCACATCCAGACATCCTTAATCCAACCCACCTCGAATACATTGAAGAATTGAATACCCCACTCCAAATGGCCCTACCATCTAAAGCATTTCATCCTTCAGAGTTATCCAACATCATTCAGAAGTTACCTTCTCGCAAAGCTTCTGGTTATAACCTAATTACATCCCATATTCTAAAACACCTTCCTTGAAAATCTGTTCTATTCCTCAACTACTTCTACAATGCTGTACTCAGATCCACATATTTTCCTGACCTATGGAAATTATCCATAATCAAAATGATTCCAAAAACCTCAAAAGCCACCAGAATACCCATCCTTCTAACATTCTATCACTTTGTTACCTATCATGGGCAAAATCCTTGAGAAACTCATCTTGAAACGCCTGTACTCCATCCTAGATTCCAACCACATAATCCCAGATCACCAGTTTGGATTCCGAACATCCCACTCCGCTATCCAGCAATGTCATCATGTGGTTGATGTTTCGTCTTCATTAGAGCTCGAAATGTACTGCTCGGGAGTCTTTCTTGATGTAGAACAGATTTTTGATTGAGTCTGGCACCCAGGACTGCTATACAAGATCCGTAAATTCCTACCCCCTACATATTTCCTAATTATCTGTTCTTATCTCTCAGACAGATTATTTCAAGTAAATCACAACAGCGCTTATTATTCATCCCTATTTTCTCCTCAGTCTGTTGGTGTACCTCAGGGTAGTATTCTTGGTCCTTAATACAGTTTTTACAACTGACATCTCAACCCATCACCATATTTGGTGCATTTGCTCTAGAGTAAACATGGCCTAACCTATGCTCAATGTTCTTATTCTCATTTTTCACAACTTAATAAAAAAAATTATAAATAAAACAATATATTAATTAATGATATATTAATCAAATGATTAATTGCTTTATACGTTTCATCTTCAGGGTCCCAAAAGATGCCACTGTCACCCAATTTTATGAAAAGTAAAATGGATTTATCCCTTCTAGCACTAGTAAATGTTTTCACAAAATATACTTAAAAATTTAACAGGCTCAACTTGTTTTCTAACCTAGTTCCATCACCAGATAAACCATTTACAATGGATACATTTTTAGATTTAAATAATTACATGTTAAGAGACACTAAAATTAAAAGTAATTAATTAATCAAGATCCTAAATTAGAATTACCAAGAAAAATATCAACCATGAATTTAAATAATGTAAGAGTAGCATAATACTAAGTTCAAATACTGAAAAAACCAAATAACAACCTTGTCTTTTTTGTTGTTTTCTTTTCCTTTAATTGCTTCGCTCTGAAGACTGAATTTACTTCAACCTCTCGGGTCATAGTTTCTTCCATAAAAGAATCATGTTCAACAATTAGCCTCTCAGTCTCTGGTATTATGTTGGGAAGGTCCCTTGATTCTTTTTCAAGAAGATCAGATTCTCTAAGAGCTAACCATGAAAGGAGTTCCTCTAGTAATGTATCCATATCTCTAAGAGAATTAAGATGAATATGAAGCTTCTCAGACCTCTGTAAAGAAAAATTGGAAAAAAAAAAATCAAAAATTTATAAATCATCAATTTAAATAAACCAAGAAAATATATTAAATACCTGTTTAGCCCAAGAAGAAACCTCTTCCCAGCGAGATTGGATAATTGTTATCCAGTGCTTAATGACTGCAGCACCATCAGGATGAGCTTTAGCAAGAATCTTTTCAGCAAGAGCTATCGTTGAATCTTTTTCTTTTTCTTTATCAGTCATCTCTCGCATGAATCTAATATCCGATTAAAATATTAATATTTGTAGGAAAAATAGAGTGATCTACAAGAAATTCCAGTGTAAATATATCATACTTATCGTGTTCGGCGATTTGTACTCTAGTTTCAGCTTCATCATCTGGAAGACTATCAACAAACCGTAATCTCATTTCAGCATCAGACAGCCATTCTAACAGCATATGTACAGCTTTGTGTAACTCTTCAGCCTGAAAATATGATTCATTTCTTAAATCTCATAAAAATTAATTAATACATTTTGAATGTTGATTTTAATATGAAGCTTCATTGAATGTAATTGCATAACAAGAAGTAATTAACACATCCAAGTGATACTATCTAAAATTTGAATAAAGAGAAAAATATCTCAATTAAGGACAGTTTATATATCAGTATATATTATTTATTAGGCACAAGACCATAAAGATTTGAAAATTTAATTATTATTTTCTAAAAAAAATAATAATTGAATGGATTTGGGGTGGGAGGGGCAATAGTATGGACTTGATTCAAAACGATTGAGTGGCATTATCAATAATAAAATAAAAAAATTAACATTAAATTGAAAAACAAATTCTCAACCAAATTAAATTCATTGATACTAATGGATATGCCTCATGGAAAGCCTTTTAGTTTTTTTTTTTATGAAAACTTACTCCCTTACTTGGCGATATACTACACCAGTTTGACTGTTATAAATTAATAGAACTCCAACTTGGCCATAATTGAAAACCACACCCATAAAGAAACAAAATTATTATATAATAAAACTGAAAGAACACTAAAGAACTAAAAAAAAAACTCAATCATACCGACTTTAGAGACCATTTTATGAATTGTTTGTATCCTAGTTTTACAAGAGAATAAAATTATGTATGAATGATTTAATAAACTACATCAATAACAGTGAAACTATACTCGGGGCCAAAAGAAGAAATTTTTTATAAACTAGATATAAAAAAATTGTTCAGGGTACCCCCCCCCACCATATGAATACAATTTAATCAAACAAAAGATGTAGCCCATGTCAATATGTCAATAGTTTATAGATAACCTATGTAAATGAAAATAGTTTTAAATATGATTTTGTCTCATTATACAGTCCACTAAATTAAGTCCAGAACCAGTTTGATAAATATCAATTACTACATACTCTAGTTTTACCCCAGACTGGAGTACAGAAAATAAATTATTTCTTTTTTTTTAATTTTTATAATATAGACCTAAACCAGTTTCTAAGAAAATAAAAAAAATCTGTACAAGAAGACATCTTTTCATCTTCCTCAAAGAAAACTTTGTTATGTCACTTCAATTAAGTGAACAATTTTTTATTCAATGGTTCATAATATATATTTTACATAGCCTATTTCATTTTAACTTACATAAATAAAACTAATTAATATACAATATAGCCTAATTCGTTTAACTTTTTGTCAAAAAAAAAAAAAAAAATCAATCTCATTTTAAAAAAGGAGATATGAAGATAATTCATTTTAACACCAAAATTCATTCTATTATAAGGTATAAATTATATTATAGTAAAAATATTAAATTGTATTCATATTTTGTTGGCTAAATTGTAAAATTAAATTTTAACTCAAAAAATTATTATTTTATAATTCTTTGTTATATTTATTCAACAAATAAAATTAATTTTAACTTACGTGCTTCAGGGCAGCTTTCAATGCTGTACTTCGATCAGAAGCCAAGTTAACAACAGTAGTCCAAAGTTTGTTTAACTCAATAAGCTGAGTTTTCAAACCAGTTGAATCTGCCCTTTCACTTAACTCTCTTCCACTTCTTTCCAAACTTTCCATTTGAGTTGATCTATTTCTCAATTCTTCCTCCAGAACCTTAAGGACACCATAAACATATTAATACAATTAATGACTTTATGGTACAATAAAAATCTATCACCAACTTCAAGATAGCAGACAAAAAGATTTTTTTTTTTTAATGGATACTATAAAATATATATATATGAAATTGTACGATTAATTAGATAATAGATACTACACAATACATAATTTAAAACAGAATAAGTCAGAAAGTTAAAAACATCTTGTTCCATCATGATAATGAAGTTAGCAAAATCTCCTTAAAATTTAAAGCTAACAATGATTAAAGAAGATAGATTCTCATATACTTCACTGAATCAACTATTGGAAGAATTATAGGATTAGTAACAACCTATACATCTTCAAATATTACCTAGAACACAATGCTTAAAATCACAAGTACACCATGGAAATAACTTGGAGACAAAGACCTTATAGCACGTGTGTACCCTGTTCCAAACCATGTTTGATTATTCAGCCAAAATTGCTGAAGGTGCAGATAAATTGGGCATTGATTAGGGACATCGGAGTGTGAGGGCTCTACGGCAGTCGCTACGTGAGAATGCATTTGAGGAATGGACCAATTGCAGGTGGCAGGGCATTGGAGTACACCACTTCAAGGAGACTCCAAAAGCGAATAAATTTATCTATGACAAGCAAATTCTCACGGGTTCTGAACGATCCAATGCCCTGAAACTAAACATCAATTATACATCCCCGCATGGAGTCCAGGTGCCAGCGGACAGGTCAGAGAAGTTAGGTCTCTCCGTTGTAAACACAACAGAGTCTGAAACACCAGCACATGTGCTGGGAAAACGCCCCCAACAACTCCCACCTTGTAACATGAGGCACACCAGGGTAAAGCATGAGTTGTTGAAGCTCCTTAGAGAAAGGGATTTTGCCTGCTTCGACAAGGTCTACTGCAAAGATACGGAGGGATCTATGCGATATGCTGATATCGTCGCTTTTCCAAAGATAATTCAGCATTCATTCTGGATCCCACAATGAGATATAAAAGTAATGACTAATATATATATTAGATTGCAAATGGGGATGACTATGTTGGGTTTTATGTATGTATGTATTTTTTTATACTATATTTAAAATGGTTATATAATTTTTATACTTTTAACTTAAATTTACTTTTATGTGTGATGAAAAAAAGAGAAAATTTTGTATAATTAAAATAATGGAAAAATTAATCATATTTAAAGAACGATAAAAAGCTAGGAAAAAAAATTAAAATGTGTAAGGGAAGAAATAATAAATAATAAAAAGGAAAAAATAAATCATGTCTAATTTTAGTTCATAATGTAGATCTTTTTATAATGCCATAATTAAAAAAAAAATGCTGTAACTATTTATATTAATAGGATTATAAAAAAATTGTGCTTCACTAGTTATATAAGTATGTTGTATATAAGGCAACCCAATAAAGTTGGGCAACACATTTTTAATAAAGTGTTGATGACAAAGCATATTACAAGACACTAAAAAATTCATGATCTCTATAAATGAACCCACAAATTCAAAAAGTTAAGACAATAGACCGTATTAACAGCTTTAACTGAAAAAGACTATATATGAAATTGTACGATTAATTAGATAATAGATACTACACAATACTTTCATTTTAACTTACATAAATAAAACTAATTAATATACAATATAGCCTAATTCGTTTAACTTTTTGAAAAAAAAAAA
>NW_027110435.1:661634-665041 GCF_000696795.3 Halyomorpha halys
TATATATATATATAAAGTTATGGTCTGAGTCACAGCTGTTACTTTGATGTCAGCTGACTGAGAAGATCAGCTGATCAAATGTATATAAAGAGATGAATTGAACCCATAAAGCCACTATTTTACAGCAGTTCAAGCGAACCAGATCTTATTCCTTCTCTTTTTTAACACTTTGCTTTTAAGAAAATGTTTGTTGTTGTTTTATCATTTTCAATTTTTTGCTCTCTCTCATTTTTTTTGTTAATAATGGATGCTGCTAATGGTAACGGGATTGTTAGACAAGCAGTATTAAACCTGGATGCTTTGAATCAAAACGTGGTCCAGAATGCAACTCCCATAGAGGGCAATCCTCTGCCCCCAGAGTTTCCTCCACTACCAGTATTTCTTGCAGAAGCACACACAACAACACTAGAGTGGATCAAAGTATGGACTGCAACCTCCCAAGACTTGAGGAAGGCCATTTCTGACCTCGAACGGCTCACTGGGGAAACAGGCGAACTCGGCCACTTCATAAAAGGGGATGACCAACTGATAAGCCGAGTTGAAGCAAAATCAATCAAAAATCTACTTGATAGTGAAGATGCGGAGACATTAAAAGCAGTGGTCGTATGCAGAGTGAAGAGGAACATCCTTAATCAGATTCAGACAGACAAAGAAACCCCTTGGAGAAGTATTAGGGAAAGATTAAAGAAGGCGTTTGGAGGAGGACGAGGGGCACCAGAGGAAGACATATTTATGATAATCAGGAAGACAAAGAAACCGAAACAGTTTAGTGGGCAATACGCTCCTGAACTCCTGGCAAGCTTTAACAGAATTCAAGACAAACTCAGCAAGATGATGGAAACAATCCAGGTACAGGGTCAGATGCAATTCTTATCCATAGTACTAAAAATACAGTTGGCAAAGGAGCTAGGGAAGAAGGAAGGATTTCCGAGACAGCACTATTTTGTGGAAATTGCTCAAGATCTCATAGAAACAAGCGCTAGAGAGATGGAGGCCCAAATGGAAGAAGAGCCAGGGTGGACCCGGATAGAATACCAGCGGCCATAAAACATACCCAACCCTTCGAAGAAGAGAGAACAGGAGGCGCGACCGTACACTGCTGAATTATAACGTGAAGGAGAATAGCAGCGGTCTGCCTATAATAGAGATAGTAGGAGTGGGGTGTCTGGTGGACACCTGCAGTTCCAACACCATCATGTGCCGAGAAGCCTTGCAAAAGCTGTGTTATGGAGTGTGGACACACAAGATTCAGAAATACCAATGAAATTAATCACCCTGGGCGGCCCTTGTGAGGTAGAGGGGGAGGTGGAGATAGGGTTGAACCAGTTGGGACAACTTGCCAGTACATATCGTAGTTAGTATGCCGAGGGAATACAAAGTGATTGTGGGGTGTGACCTGCTAGGGAAAGTGGGAGCTTGGGTTTATAATATCAAGGGAAAATAAAGGATTAACTTGGGGGGTAAAACGTACTAATGTCATTGACAAAGAAAAACCGCAGGCGCACGGGTCGGAGCAATCAATCAGGCTGAGGACTGGAGACAGAAACTTAGGAGAGAGTATGAAGATATTTTTTTTCAAGAAGGAAACATGCTCAGGGCAACCAGGAAAACAGTCCATGAGATCATACTAAAAGAAGATAAGGTTACACCACAGAACACCAGGGAATAATCATTGATAATACATCCCCATACAATAGTCCACTGTGAAACTACTGAAAAGTACAGAGTGGTGATAGATTATAGGAAGCTGAACAAGAATACCATAGACGAAAAATATCCGATTCCCAGATTTGATTTGAAAACATTTTGGACAGGCTGAGTGGATCAACGGTATTCATAAACGGATAAAGTCGTAGCTATAGGGAAGATGACATTGCCTAGGGATGTGAAGGGAGTTCGGAGGTTGCTGGGAACATTGAATTATTACCAGAGATTAGTGCCAGAAATGGCTGAGTACCTCATCCCACTCAACAACCTTCTGAAGAAAGGAAGGAAGGTGATCATCACTCCGCTGGTGGAAGACCAAGGTGGTGCATGGATAAGCTGCAGCAGGAGCCGGTGCTTGCTTTCCCAGGTTTCACTCAGCAATTCACTGGGGCTTGCTTTCCCAGGCTTCACTCAGCAATTCACTATCACTACAGAAGCGAGTGAGTATGCATTGGGAGCGGTGTTGTCTCAGGATGGTAAAGGGGGAGATTGCCCAGTGGCATATGCCAGTAGGCATTTAACAGAGACGGAGACCAGAAACAGTGCGTTGGAACGTGAGCTCTTGGGGATAGTATGGGCTGTTGACGGGGTCAAGGGACTGGGGAGAAGTAATAGAGGAGTCACTGCCTCAAACAAAGTTGGAAGGCGTAATAACCGACAAGGGTGAAACTCCCAAGGTAACGCCAGAAGAAGCAAAGGGGGAATGGGCTCGCCCATCGCCTGAAGAGCCTGAGACCAAAGAGGATGATAAGGACGTTAGTCCAATCATCAAAATGAGTGGGTCCAGGAGAAAGCGATTTTATTGGCTAAAAAGGAATGGGTATTCCGAGGAGGAGGCGCTCAGAAAGAGTAAAGACCCCATGAATAGCCATAAGAGTCTATTGGAAGAGGGGCATAGGGCCCGATCAAATGAGAATACTCCCAATAGTGAAACGGATAGATAAGCAAAGAGAACAAAGATTTCCTCAGAAAAGCCAGAAGGACAAATGGTTGGTGAAGGGGTAGTTCCCCAACAATGTCCTACCGTAAGGCTATGGAAGGAATAAGGGTAGGTATCTCAGAAAACTACCCTGAGGATGGATTCAGTGAGGAGCAATTTAACACTGTCCAACTGGAAATAACAAATCTCATTCTGAATGGAGAGCCCAGCAAGTGCCCACAATTTCATGGGACTAACTGGAAGCATGGGTGGCTCCAATTAACCTGTGTAAACAAGGCGACAGTAGAATGGGTAATGGAGAATACAGCCAGACAAAAACCGTGGGAGGGAGCAAAACTGGAGGCTCTTAAAGAGGAGGATCTGCCTAAGAAGAAGCCAGTTATAGTTTACCTCCCCTTAGTAAAATATACAGAGGAAGAGATCCTCAAAATTATCCAAAATCAAAATCAAAATCTAAAGGTTAACACATGGAGGGTGTTCAAAAGGGAGGATAACCCTAAAGGCACTCAGATCGTGGTAGGTGTAGAAAAAGAGCAGCTGAAGGCCCTCACGGAACAGGGTACGATATACTTTGGCGTAAGAGAGGCATACTTCAGGCTGCTAGGTGGAGCTAAGAAGCCCACTGTTAAGGGAGGATAAGGCCAAAAAGCCCACCCACAAAGAACCTTCCCTCTGGAAAAGGGAAGAGAAAAGAAGACCCAGAGGATCAGGAAAGAGAGGTAAACCTCTGGGTAAGAAATAATTAAAAAAAAAAAAAAAA
>NW_027110435.1:668923-679128 GCF_000696795.3 Halyomorpha halys
TATGTGTTCGGCAGAAGGTTTAGGGTACACACTGACCACAGGCCTCTTCAATGATGGGGAAATTGGAGGAATCTTCAGCTAGGATTACATGTTGGAAGGAGCTCCTACCACAATATAACATGGAAATCATACACAAACCAGGAAAAGAAAATGTCATAACCGATTGGTTGTCTCGAGGAATTACAGTAAATGCAGTAGAAGAGGAGGCCGGAGAACCGTCTAGACAATTCCTGCGGGAGTGGACACCGGGAGAGGAAGAAGAACAGAATTTGGCGGAGGAAGAGGATAGGAAGGAATCTTCGTCTAATGAGAGCACGGAGGAAGGAAGACCAGTAGATATGGAGGAACTGGAGGACATAATAAACGAGAAAAGGCAGCAGATTGTATGGAAGACAAGGACCACTGGACTGCTCAAAGTTGAGTGCAGCAAGTATGGGAGGAGCAATATTATGACGATTTGGTCGCAGCCAGGCATGAAGAACGACCAGATCTGCAGAACGTTAAATAATGCTTCTAAGCCTGGAAAAGTCTCACCTGTACGTGAGAAATGAAACTGTTTGGGAAAAGATTAAGTGGCTATGGTGTGATGAGCTCATAGGAATGGACAGGACATTCGCCCGATGCAAGCTGATGGTGGAAACCGTTCGGGAGGACGAACGCCAGAGAGAAGTGACTGTCACATATCATCAGGGTAAAACAAATCAATAAGGAATCTCGGAGACCCTGTAAGTGTTAAAGAGAAGATACTTTTTGAGGGGGGTGAAGAAGACAATCACAGAAGTTGTAGGAAACTGCAAAGTTTTTCAACACACTAAGTATGACAGACATCCACCAAAAGGCAGACAAGAAGAGACACCTACCGCAGATCCACCACCAGCGATCTACAAGTCGACACTTTCATGTGGAGAGGATTTAAATGGATAACCATGATTGATCCCTTCAGTAAGGCGGCAATGGCGCACCAGGTTCAGGAAAAGTCCTCAGAAGCAGTGCTGGCAGCTTTCCGAATGTGGTTTCAATTTTACGGGGTTCCGGAGTGCATCTCTTCAGATTCAGGCAGAGAATTCGACAATACCATGATTCGAACTGAAATGAAGGACCTTGACGTAATATGGCACCACAACATACAAGGGCACCCCAAGAGTAGAGGAGGCATAGATCGGCTTCATGGCACATTGAGTGACCATCTTCGATTATATCAGATTGATCAGGGACTGGAACCGGACGTGGCAATGCCTAAGGCTATTGTGGCATACAATCATTCCATAAATACAGTAAGGAGGTTTTCAACATTTGAGATCTTCTTTGGGCTTTGAGTTATGGGAAAAGGCCCAGGGAAGAATGGAAAAGGAAAAATCTAAATAAAAATATATATGAATTGGGAAGGGAGTAGAGAAGGAATTGAATTGGGTATTGAAAAAAAAAATTATTTGGCAATTTAAAAAAAGAAGATAAATGCTGTATACATAAATTAATGCACATGAAGAGTAGTCATAAACAGCTAGAGCCCAAAAACATTTCTTCAGTTTCTTACTATTAAGGGTTAATAGCAAAAATCTACCTTATGCTGCTCTATGAGATTCTGTACAGTGTCTAAATCTCCATAAATACGAGTTTCTTGAGATAAAGTTTTCTCAGTTCTTTTAAGCCAATCTAACAGTGACTCCAATGCTTCCTTAAACTGGCCACAGTATAGTAAAGCCTCTTCTAATTTTCTTTGTCTGCAGCAAAGAATAAAATTATCATTAATTCTTCAGAAATACATGTAATTCATTAGTACCATTCAAGGGACATTTAAAAAGATAAGATTAAGAGAAAGGACAAAAATGACATTTTAAAATCAATCTAGTTCAATTATGAATACCCTGTTACTGCTTTTGAAGATACTAAAGACCATAATTCCCTCAACTGACTGACAGCAGTTTTCAGCTTAGACTCATCACTTTTTGGAGCTCTTTCACGCAAAGTTTTACCCACTCTCATTGTTTGATCATATGCTCCTTGCTTCTGAGCAATAGCCTTTTGTGTTTCTTTGTGTTTTGCCAGGCGAGCCTTGAGTTTGACAGGATCATTGCCAGCTCCGGCAATCTCTGTAGTTATTTCATCTAGTTTTTTGTCAGTTTCAGACAACCAATTCATTAAATTGGACCTACAAAAACAGAGATAATGATGGTTTAGGTTTATTTATTTACTGGAAATTTTTTGTCAGTTTCATATCAAAGTGAATATAATTCAGATAATAACCATAAATCGTGAAATTCTTTGGCTTCTTTGTATCCATGATCCAGTGCTCGTGTTCTTTCGGCACTTTTACTTACGACACGCTCCCATCTATGTTGAACACTATGACAGAGTGAAAAAGAAATCAATATATTTTTGAAATGTTATAACAAATGAATTTTCATGATTAGAGTAATTCTTTTTTTTTTTTTTTCAAACTATATTCTTATTATTAACATTAAAATATAAATTAAATAACTTAATAACACACTTTTTTGTATGAATATCAATATCCATATCCATCATAATTTAACAGCAAAAATATATATGAGAATATAAATATTTTCCATGGCAATTCTAAAAAAAGCTTCATTTGCAGGGCAAAAATTTCGAGCAAGTGAACCAGCTTCGAAAACTCCCTAATTTTTCATGTGGCTTACTGGGATGCATCAGAAAATATAGTTCAAATAACTTTTTATATTCTTTTCTTTCTTTCTTTTTTTTTTTTTTTTTTTTTTTTTTTTAGCAAACTTTTGTAAGAGGGGTGAAAAATAGCTTAGCTGCTGACCGAAATAGAAATCTTGGAAATTTCTGAAAGCAAGCAGATGAGGCTGAAGCACTAAGAGAGCATATCAGGACTTTTTTTTGTTTCAATGATTTAAAAAAAACAAACAAGCATATATTCTAAATTTACAGAAGAGAGGTTTAAACCAAGATTGATTTTTTTTGTCAGTTTGATTAACAGTTGTTAGAACTGATAAAGGAGAATTTTGAGGCCATCCCATCTACTTATTAAGCATACTCTATCAAAACACATTAGCTGATGTGAAGTGAAATACCTAATAAAAGCAACAGAGTTGGTTAAGATCTTAAATTTTTTAAGATATTGTTATCGCATAAGAGAGCTGAGAATGTTTGCTAAGCAAAGGGGAATATTCTGAATTACACATAAAAGTAAAAAACAAATTTTGTCTTCTAAGGCATGATTCAGACCTAGAAGATCAGTAAGTAACGAAACAGGTTTGGGTAAGGCCAAAAAGTTATCTTGAAACTTGCCTCTCCCAGTGACATAATAGAATTAAGAAGTTTATTTAAAAAGAGTTGTCATTATATTCCATTCCATGGTGATAATCTTAGTATCTAGTAAATACCAACTTTTTTATTTATATTATGTTTTTTTAAAATAATTAACATTATACTTGAAATGTTAATTTTTAATAATCCCTTGAGGGGATTATTATATAATAATATATATATAAGCCACCCCAGAGATTGATGAAGAACCACACTCTATTGATGAAGAAAAAATTAAGTATACCATTACTAGGCAACAGTTTAAGAGTAGGAAAGAAAACAAAAAAATGAGTCATTATCGACATCCTACGACATGTCTTATAGATGACAACGTTCCTGCTACCAGAAAGCTTATTGACTTGATCCCCAGTTCACTGTTGAAGAAATATTGACAAAAGTGGGAATCGGGTAAGGGAGTGTTCAATCCTTTATCACTGAACATTTTGACTAAAGAAAAGTTATTGCTCGATGGATTCTAAGGTTTTTGTCCATAAATCCCTGAATTTGAGTTAGGAAATAATATAATACCATTATTATAATCTAGACTTGTCCTATAGCGACTATCTTTTTTTGGCGCACTTGAAGGAGAAAGATTCTAAAGCAATCAAGTAAAGGAGCATGTACACAATTGGCTGACAACTAACTCAAAGAACTTTTATAAAAAAAATAATACCCTTCCAAATTCTTGGCTTCTAAATTAGTGATCTACATGTTTATATAAGGCCAGAAAATATATTGAAAAATGCTGAAAAAATGATTATATTAAAAATAATAATTTATATTTAATTCACCCTCAAACAACATGCATCTAAAACTTTGATTATCTCAAAGATGAGTGGACCACAGCTGCAAGTATTCAAAGAAGATTCTTCACCGCTTTTTTAAGATAGTGAGTACTGTAAGCGATGCTCTAAAGATCCTTACCTTTGTAGTTATGGATAATAGTACCATAAAACCAATATAACTGGAAGAAACTGGTAAAGGAGCCAGAGGCTGACATCAGGTTGTTACCCAAGACTAACCAGCAGTCAATAATCTAGTTAGTTAATTTAACAGATTAAGGCTAAATAATAGAAGAAAATACTATCAAACCTCAATACAAAAGTACTACGGAAAAAAAATATATATTAAAAAAATTATAAACAGAAAGAAGACTAAGGAAACAAAATCATAAATCAGTCACAATAACAGTTAACAGGAATGAGGGGAAAAAAACAACATTCAAAGTTCATCCAAAAATCTTATCAAGACCATCATTTGAAAGACTGAACTTTCAAAACAGATTCTAAAAATATTAGTTATACAAATATATGGTGATAAATTACTAAAATTGATGATATAGTAACCTTATAAGTAGATTCTTGATGAGTATGACGTCTTGTTTTTGTGAAAAATACTTCAGATGTGTTCCTTTTTTGTCTAGTTGAATCATTGTCTCCCTATGAACTCCTACTTCCTTTTGAAACAATTTATGTTCTTCAATCTGGGTCAGTATTGTTTCCAAAACACGTGAAACAGGTTTAAGGTTAGCAAGGGTTTTCTCAGCACTAGTGAGCCAATCAACAAATGACTAAAAACAAAATGTAACAGTTATATTAATCATTCATAAGATACAATAGTTATTTTAGAATTATATAAATACTATTTTTATCTTTTTTTAGCAAACCTGCAATGCATTGTGGAATTCTGTAGCTTCTTTAAGAGCGATTTCCAGTTTGATTTTCTTGTCATTCGCACGTCCTTGTACAGCTTCCCAACGCTGTTTAAGAGCTTTTAGGTTTGCACTGAGGCCTTGAGCATTGTTTCCTTCTGCACGCTTAAGATAATCATTGCCTAAGAGAAATCAATATATTAGGTATTGACCACTAGCAACTTCATATAAATTTACTAAAGTCAGAATTATATAGAACTAACCTTGAGTTAATAATGCTTCAACCTTTGGACGAGCTGACTCTAAATCATTATATATTTCCATGAACCTCTCAAGCTGTTCTGATGCAGTCTCTGGAAGGCCCCCTGCAGGTTTAGAGGCAGCAATCGCAGCATCAACTTCTGCTAACCATCCAAACATGTCTTGTACTTCTCCATTGAACCTGTAAAAGAATTTAATCAATATCCCCATAACAGTAAATATAGATGTCAATAATGGGTGTTAAAAAAACGTTTTTCTTTACAATTCATAAAAATAATAATTGACCTTTGTGCATCCCTCAGGGCTTCTTCAAGTTCAGATCTTCTGGAGGCCACTTTACCTAAAAGATCATCCCATCTTCTGTTTAGAGATTTCAATTTCTCCTGAGTAGTAGAAGCCTCCAAGGATCCCTGTCCTGAAAACCAAAATAATAATGAAACAATGAAAAAAACCAATAAGCTGTCACTAATATACATACTATATTCGTCTCATTGTAGGTTTAGGTTTTTTTTTCTGAAAATTTTTACCATAAAATGAGGGTTCAACCTATATTCAAGGTCAATTTATACTCATACTTGATCTTAGATACATGGAATGGCCAACAGAAAATGTTTAACCAACTTTAATCAGAACTCAAAAACCAACCAACATAAATTAAACAGATTAGTTTTCAGTTTACGTTTGATTTATACCATTGCAATATTTGATATAAGATAATAAGAATAAAAAATATGCTATGAAAAAGAACTATTTTTTTTTTATCTAATACTAATCAGCCACTTTCATTAAAATCGTGAAAACTCAATTTTATAATTTCAATTTAGGCAAATATATTCTAATTTGAAATATTTATTAAGGTTCTATGGTGCTATTTATCTATATATAGTATTTAATTAAAGAATCTTTCAAATTTCTTCTCTCCCATATTTAGATATAATAGAAAATACCATTTTTTTAAAAATGAGACTAATCATATTTACGATGAGGAAATATTTATATTATATGGAATTATTATATTATATACCACCTTTGCACCTTAGTTATTTTAGTTCTCTCCCCCAAGGAAAAAGACTGAATTATAATCAATAAAACGCCATCAATTCTAATAAAAAAGTATACAATAAAGAATAAAAGTTAATTTTTTTTTTGAGTTTAGAGCATTAAAGTGTGTACATTTATTTTTATTCCAAGAGAAATTTACTTTTCCAATGGATTTGTAATTTCAAAAGCATTGAAAATGTCATTCAATTGATTTTGAAAGTAGTTCAAGTTCATTCATAGCTGTTAAAAACATATAATTTTTTTTTCTTTATTTTTTTGAACAATGCTATTAAATAAAAAATTAATCCCACTAAAAAAATTAACAACCACAGTACAGTTGTTTATAATTAAATATTTTAGTATAGAAACAACAACATGAACTTGAGATGGTTATGAAAGCAATTATACTTTATTTTATATTTTGAAGTTCTATAAACATTGTGAAAACCAATTGTCAAATTAAATATCCTTCACCTTTGCTGCACTGACAGTCATATACTTTATTAAGCAGAAAAATTAAGCACATGACTGTACAAGATAAAACTACTGTATTTTTTAAAATTTATATTAACTAATTGAATAAAATAATATACGAGCATGGCTTGGTACCAAGGTAATCTATATGTATAATTATGATTGGTAATATTTACAGATAAAAAATATAATATTTATATAATATACCTGTTTCGACAAGTTGTCTACCAGCATCATTCAGAGTATCCACTGAGCTTTGATGAGCTTGGATATCATTAACCAACACCTGAAAAAGTTATCTAATTGTGAAAATTGTAAAAAAAAAATATTAGAAAATAAACAATTACTAATTCTGTAATACTTTTAGTTTGGCCAGTTGGACTTCTAATAGATGTGGATCTCCAGCAGTTGGACGAATTTCCTCATCAAGAGTTTTATCAGTAGCATCAATCCAAGCTATCAACTCAGAAAGAGCATGTTGAAATTGGCCAAGGCGGAGAAGAGATTGTTCTAAGTGTCGAGCTCTCTCAGCCATACCTATACATATGTACAATAAATATATAATTTTAAAATGTAATTTAACGTCTATGAAGGGCCCAGCATTAGAGGCAATATTGTCACTTCAGTAGGAAACTGCAACAATAATGGTTGCTACTTCGCTACTGCTCTGTAGTTAATTCTATTTAAATCTGCATAAGCCGACAACATTTAACTTCCAATGTTTTAAAACAAAATATATAACTAAATCAAAATAAATATAATAAACTAAAAACAATAAAAGTAAATAATAATTATTATTACAAGTCAGTCATAAAAATGAACAGCAATATGATCTATTTTATCATAACAATTTTCTCTAAAATACCCCGCAATACTGAATCAAAATAATTTTCATAATTACGTAGAAATTTATAACAGTGAATTAAATCCAAAAGACAATGGTTAGGAGAATGGGAAAATAAAATAATAAAAAATTGTTTTTCACTCCAAGTGTGCTGATATTCATTGGCCATCTGAGCAAATGAAAAGAGTGAGGTCAGATCACATCAAAAGGAAGAAGAGGAATAATGATCATCGTTGTATATCATCTTTGGTATGACATTGTACAATATACTGGGCCAAAATATCAGCATATGTTAAATAGTATAACAGTTATCTGTTTACCTAACTAACCTAACTGTAACTAGAGTTTTTTTATTTTCAACTACACTAAAAATTGTCAGAACAAAATAAGTTTTCATGATGAAAATATTAAAAATAAAATTATAATAACCTCTGGTTAAAGTGTCCCATCTACTGTTGACTGATGATAATGGGCCCCTCAAAGCTTGACTTTCTTCTGCTGAAGTTCTTTCACTTAAATCCCCTGCTTGCCTGTGTCCCAAAATAGGCATATCACAAATCATAACCATATTATAAACATACAATAAAAATATCCAAGATATTAAAAATGTAAGTCATTCAAAATTCATACTCTTACCTCCAAAGACTCCTAAGTGTTAGCAAAACAAGCACATATTTTATTGAATGAAACTGAATGTTAGACAAAAAATAAGATACAATAAGAATAACATAAGTAATTCCCACCTATTTAGGGCTTCAACTTTGACCATATGGGGGTCAACATCAGCTTTGAACTCCTTCAATTCTTCAATCTGCTTCTTAACAGTCTTAATATCAGCACCTATAGGCCCAAGTCGTGAAAATCTGGAAAAAACAAAACAAATAACAATCCAATAATTTAAATAGGTAAAATGGATGCAAAAAACCGACTTATGTAAATCGTATTTAATTTTAACTTCGGCAAAATATTAGCTTTTATCGCATTTTTTACATTAATAATGAAATACAAACTTTTTAACTATTAGTAACTTCCAACCTCTCATTTAAATTTTGAAAAATATATATGATAATTGAGGCATAGAATATCAAAACTAGTCAAGTCCATTTTCAAATTTTATTTATTTTTGTTTTTAATTGAATGTTTTGGCACAAAATTATCGTAATATATATATACACATTTCTTTCAAATATAGTTAATTCACATATGATTTAGCTTTAATAGAAAGAAATTGGTTTATCTCACAATAATCTGGTACTAAAGCTGTTGATAGAAAAAACCGACTTGACTGGTTTAGGAATTCTACATTATATTTTATAACAAAAAAAAGAACAGAAAAAAAACATATACTACTGCTGCGTACTTCAAATTTATTTAAATTATAATATACCCTAAGTTTTAAAAAATAATTGTCTGACTTCATATAGTATGCTAAATGCATAGTCTACAGTCTGACTAAGTATAGTATGCCATATACATAGTCGACAGTCTAACTACATATAGTATGTTATATGCATGTAATTATCTGTCAAAGCCAGCTTCGTACCTGGGTCCTAGGAATTAGTAGCAAGGTACTTTGCTAGTAGCTAATAAGGTTTCAGGTTTGAACAGAGCTGTAGTAGATAATTATTTATTCTGTAACTGTAGTCATA
Organism: Halyomorpha halys; assembly: GCF_000696795.3. NCBI lineage: Eukaryota > Metazoa > Arthropoda > Insecta > Hemiptera > Pentatomidae > Halyomorpha > Halyomorpha halys. The sequence continues at coordinate 678,138 of NW_027110435.1, forward strand.
AGTTATCCTTATGGGTTCGGAAAGCCCTCTGGGGCCCACCCAGCCTCTTGAAATGGATACCCTTACTTGGAGAAAAATCTGCTGGTTGAGCGGGATCATGATCCCCTTATAAAGTGTGATAAATACCCATGATGCATAACAATTGTTCAAGAAACAGAACATCCTTACAAAGTACTGAACCTCTGACAATTCATGGGTAGTACAGATTATAGTGGTACAGATTTTGATTTTCAGATGCATAGCAACAATATAGTAGGGCAGTACCCCTTTTTTTACAATAAAGAGTTTTCCTCTTTCCAATTATAAATTAAAATTATGTCTGGACAACCATTACTTTCTTTTGACTCAAAAAAACTATATTATTTGGGTCTGAAGATAGAGTGCCTTATCTACTGAGCTACCACCACTCTCATTATATATATATATATAAATATTTCAGGTTCCTGAGGATCAGTCAACAATAAAACAACTATATGACAAGGTTTTGAGATAAAGGTAAGTTGGATTTTTAATTATGGTTTTTTCCAGGCTATAACTTTTCTCTATTTTCTGCCAGACAGTCTGTTTATTTCTGTTTTGCATCTATATATTCATTATTAGTGTTGTTAATTGTTAATTGTGTCTATCAGACTTTTATTGTGGTGAATGATTTTGTGTGTATCAAATTTGAATCTATGTCCTGTTTACCTGAAATGAGTGGAGAAGGTAGTTTGATTTTTTTTTTCTTATAGAAGTACAACTGCATTTCTATTGTTTGATAATTAGAAAAGACATTTTTTTATTAGTTTCTTCACCGGAGGGAATGACTATAAGAACAATAAAATCTGGATACCTCACCACAATATAGTTATTTTATTATTGACTGATCCTCAAAAATCTCAAATATTATATATATATATAATTATGATTGGTAATATTTACAGATAAAAAATATAATATTTATATAATATACCTGTTTCGACAAGTTGTCTACCAGCATCATTCAGAGTAT
>NW_027110435.1:679178-681883 GCF_000696795.3 Halyomorpha halys
TATATACTATAATTAATACATTTAACTTTAGAAAGACCTTTCTTCAGCCTGTGATAGCAGACGGGTAATTTCATCTAAAGCTCCATGGAACTCCATGGCTCTTTCCATCGCATGAATGAGATTCTCTTCCCTCCTGGCAAAAGCAGCTGTTACATTATCCCAGGCAGTATCCAGATCTTCGATATGCTTCCTGACTTCAGGTTTATCTGCATCTCCACACAATGACATCAATTTCTCTCCACGCTTTCTCACTACTTCCACTTCTGGCTTCGTCTGGAAGAAATAATATTTATTTAAAAATTACAAAGACAAAATACATTTATAAAAACCCTACCTAAACTACACTCACTTGATCGATCTCAGCTTTAATCTCTTGTAAAGCTTGCTGCTGTTTGACGATGGCCTGAGGCCTGACTGCTGGTGGCTGCTGTGATGCCAAGGATGCTTCTAAATCAGCTAATGTTCCCATTACGGATTCCAGCTCAGCCCAAAATTCACCAGCAACCTCCAATGCTCTTTGAAGGCTAGCACCTCTCGCTGAAGTAGCTGTCTGTAATTCTTCCCACAGAGAACCCAACTTCTCCAATTTTCTTCTGACATCTGAATAGAAGAAAATAACAAATAACAATTATTTCATTAGTTAAAAATATTAAGATAGATAGGGGTAAAATAATTCATAAAATTAAAGTTTATATAATACATAATAAAATAATTCATAAAATAAATGCTTAGGGCTTTTTTAAACCTTTGACAGCTGGATCTTGCTTGTCTTGAGCTTTGCTGATAACTTCTTCAGCCGCTTTTTTTACAGCTCTGAAAGCCTCCTCTCTCTTTGATAACTGATCAGATAGTTGTGATACTTCCTTGATCTGCTCACGCAAACGTGGAGGATGAGCTGAAACTGGTCCAAGAGAGGAAAGTTCATCAGCAGTAGAAGCAAGAGCTCTCAGCATACCTTCTAGTTTATCTGTTGCTCTACTTGATTCCTGAATCAAAAAAGAAAAAAAATAGAGTAATTAAAAGATACTTCTACAAAGATTTACTGGATTTAATTTTGAATAGAACAAAGAAATGATGAGATAAACTTGTTAAATGCCTTATTTATTAATTTACAAGAGAAGATATACATTTTCACTTAAATAGCTACAGATTTATTCTTTAGCTAAAAAGCTAAAGAATAAATGAATATCAAAATAATCTCACTTATCTTTAAGAAAGGAAGATTAAGAAAGGAAACTGTAAAAATGAAAATATCAGAAAACAAAAAGCTAAAGTTACTGGTGATGATTACAAATAACCATAACACAAAAGAATATGTATATATGTTTTTGCAAAAACAGAATGATTTTAGAGGGCCACTCAGGTTGGCAAGTGGGTTACTTGAAAATTATGAGCAAATCTTGTTCTACTACTAAACACACATAAAGGGAGGAGATAAGAGACATATGTTACTATAATAAGAATGCTGTGGAATATAAGCAGCTTCAATCTGATATATAATTCAATAATATAATATGATTCCCTGGGAGACATAATAACCTCACCAAAACACATCAAGCAGTGGATAAATAATAAATACGTTATCTGACTGAGTTTTTTACAACTATTGATACCACCAATACTGTCTGGTGAAGATACAACAATATAATGGTATTGGGTCAATCATACTAAATCACTTTATAGTTCACAACCAAGTTGAATTGTTGTAATCGATAGATGTATTAAAATGAACACAGTAACCAATGACAATATTCATAAGATAATGATTTAAAAAATCAGGAAATAAGAGTTGTACCAGGAGCTTCAAGAAACTTAGCAGACTCAAACCCAAAAAGGTGTGAGTTAGAAACTGCCGGAGAAAGTACTACACTAAAGGTAAACACATTTTCTCTGTGATGTATTGTACATGAGTTCATAAAATTGTTTATTCTACCTCATACTTTCATAACTATAGCAGAAGCTAATCCTCCTAAACTGAGCAACTAAAAATAAGTAACTTAAATGTAATAATTTTTCTCAGTCTTGAATAGCTCAAATGTTTGATATCTAAAGGCAATACTATTACTGATCAGTTTAGTGAACCAGTCAGGACTACACACATTTTAAAATACACACACATAAAAATTACCTGCAAAGCTTGTTCTAATGCTCCTTGCCTTTCTCTTAGTGAGGCCTTCAATCTTTCATACCTCGAATTATCTGAATCTAAAATTTCATGAACCTTAACACCCTCATCTTCAGCTACAAGCCCAATGAGTGCTTCTCCAGTCTTGTTAAGTTTGTCTACTAAAGGCTTATGTTCGGCAATTGATTGCAGCAGGAGCTAAAAACAATTATAATTGTGAAACACTTAAAGAATAATTTCCAAGTAAATTGGATAAATGAAACCAAAGAAAAATTAATTATTAGACAATAGAAAGACATAATGTATAATTATAATACAGACATAATTATAAATATAGTAGTAAGAAATTCATAATTTTTAACCTAAAAATAAATAGCTTAATTAAGAGCTGTAAATGATGTCCATTATATATATATATCCAGACAGTCTGTTTATTTCTGTTTTGCATCTATATATTCATTATTAGTGTTGTTAATTGTTAATTGTTGAGTTTAGAGCATTAAAGTGTGTACATTTATTTTTATTCCAAGAGAAATTTACTTTTCCAATGGATTTGTAATTTCAAAAGCATTGAAAATGT